>NW_026612534.1:0-17442 GCF_029931775.1 Euleptes europaea | reverse complement strand
TGTATAGAACAGGAAATAAGTGCCTGCGGCGAGTCGCTCTGTTTGGCTGCCCCAACGCGTGATAAGGATTAGTGTTGGGATTAGTGTTGCTTCAAATAACAGGTAGAATAGTATTAAGTTGTTTGAGGCGAATGTTAGAATTAGGGTGGTTTGTAGCAGAGCACAGGTTGATAAGAACAGGCGTTGTCGGGACTGAGGCTCTTTGGCCATGTGGCTTTGGCTTGCTACTACTATAAGTGGGAGCAATCAGGATGAAAGAATAGTCAGGGGGGTTGAGAATTGGTCGAGTGTTATCCATGTGTTGACATGTCAGATTTTTGTTAGTGTGGGGGCGTTTAATTGTCCTATTAATAGGAGTGTTGTTGTTATAGATAGGGCCGTATAAATGTGGAAGGTGTATTTAGTTGGGGCTAAAAGGGCGGTTGGGACTAGTATTACTGTTGCTATGGTTAGTTTTAGCATTTTAATAGGCTTATGGTTTTTAGGTGGTCTGTTGCGTGAGTGCGGGAGGATGCAGCTAATAGGGCCAGTCCTGCTCCTGCCTCACATGCGGACATGGTCAAGAGGGTAATTGGAAGGGTGGCAGTGGTTGACAGGTGTTGGGTTAAGGAGATAGCACTAAGTCCAATAAATAGGCTTAAAAGCAGGCCCTCGATGCATAGAAGGGCAGATACAAGATGTTTACGGTGGAGTGCTAGTCCTATAAGGCTTAGGGTAAAGATGGCTAGTATCAGTAGGTGTTGAGGTAGCATAGTTAGTGGCCCCATTATTTTGGGATGTACTAAGTCGAAATTAGTGATCTTGCTTTAGATTAGCCTCTATATTCTGCTCATTCTAGTCCTCCTTGGGATCACTCATAGACTAGGCCCAGGGCTAGTAGGGTGATAATTGTTGTAGTTCATATAAGGGTTGAATTGGGGGAGGGTAAGTTAATAGCTCACGGGGTTGGTAGGAGTAGGGCGATTTCTAGGTCAAAAAGTAGGAATAAGATAGCGACTAGAAAAAATCGCAATGAGAAAGGTAGTCGTGCTGAACCGACTGGGTCAAAGCCGCATTCGTATGGGGACAATTTTTCTGTGTCAGGGGTGGCTTGTGGTAGTCAAAAGCTAATGATGATTAGGGCGGCGGTTAGTGCGGTGGATATTAGAGTTACTATTATAATGTTTATTACTTCCTCTTAGGGTTAATTATGAGCTAAGGCTTTGTGAGTGGAAGTCACCTGTACTTTTAAATACTAAGGAAGTTATGAACCTCATCAATAGATTGAGATGTAAAGGAAGAGTCAAACAACGTCTACAAAGTGTCAGTATCATGCGGCCGCTTCGAATCCAAAGTGGTGGTCAGTGGTGAAGTGGAATTTTATTTGGCGTAGCAGGCAGACTACTAGGAAGCTAGTCCCAATGATTACATGTAGTCCGTGGAAGCCAGTGGCCACAAAAAAGGTGGTGCCATAGGCTCCGTCTGCTACTGTGAAAGAGGCCTCCAGATATTCTATAGCCTGTAGTAGTGTAAAGTAGGCCCCCAGTATGATTGTAAGCACTAGGGCCTGTATGGCCTCTTTTCGTTCTCCTCCTATGATTGAATGGTGGGCTCAGGTTACTGTAACACCTGATGCCAGTAGTACTGCGGTATTAAGTAGGGGAACTTCAAACGGGTTTAGGGGAGTAATTCCGCTTGGGGGTCAACAACCTCCAAGCTCTGGTGTAGGTGCAAGGCTTGAGTGATAGAATGCTCAAAAGAACCCGATGAAAAAGAAAACCTCTGAGGCAATGAATAAAATTATGCCATAACGAAGTCCCTGTTGAACTTGGTGGGTGTGGTGGCCTTGGTAGGTTCCTTCCCGAACAACATCTCGTCATCATTGCAGTATTGTTAATAGTATAGTGGTAAGGCCGATGGTTATTAATGTATTTGAGCCAAAGTGGAACCATATTGCGAGCCCAGAGGTTATTAATAAGGCTGCAATGGCCCCTGTTAGGGGCCATGGGCTTTGGTCTACTATGTGGAAGCTGTGGGCTTGGTGGGTCATTAAACGTTTTCTTGTAGGTAGAGACTTAATAATAGTACGAATACATATGCTTGGATCATTGCAACAGCGACTTCTAGGGCGGTTAACAATAGGAGGGTGACTGAGGTTAGCACTGATACTGATGGTATTAATGGCATTAATACAAGTGTGGCTGTTGAGATAAGTTGGATTAACAGGTGTCCTGCAGTTAGGTTTGCAGTAAGACGCACCCCCAGGGCTAGGGGTCGAATTAATAGGCTAGCTGTTTCGATAATTACTAAAATTGGAACTAGCGGGGTGGGTGTGCCCATGGGTAGTAGGTGTCCGATGGAGGCGGTGGGCTGGTTTCAAAGCCCAACAAGTACTGTAAATAGTCATATTGGTAGGGCCAGGCTTATGTTTATGGATAGTTGTGTGGTGGGGGTAAATGTGTATGGTAATAGCCCTAGCAGGTTGATTGTTAATAGGTATAACAAAATTGTTAATAGAAGCAGTGCTCAGGGGTGTCCTGTCTTACTGATTGGGGATATTAGTTGTTTTGTGGCGGTTTTTATTAGTCATAGTTTTAGTGCCCATGTGCGGCTTGGTATTAGATGTGTTTGTGAGTGAAATAGTGTTGTTGGGGCCAGTAGGGCAAGCAGGATTAATGGGACTCCTATTATCTGTGGGGTTGCGAATTGGTCGAATAGGTTTAACATCATAATCAGGATCAGCATGGGGGCTGGGTGCTTAGGGGTTTTGTAGTTGGTTGGTTGGCTATCTGGTGTTTTAACAGCTTTGGTTTTATTATAAGGAGGGTGATAAACCATACGGTTAACATAATTATAAGTCACGGAGCGGGGTTTAGTTGGGGCACGTCTTTAAGTGGTTATTGTTCCAATCTTTGGCTTAAAAGGCCAATGCTATTATGTAAAGCTTCTTAAAGATTGAAGTATCATGTTAGACCATAATTCGAAGTTGTCTAGGGTGGTGGCTTCTACTACAATGGGCATAAAGCTGTGGTTTGACCCGCAGATTTCTGAGCACTGGCCGTAAAATAGGCCTGGGGAAGCTGTAGTAAATGTTGTCTGGTTTAGTCGCCCAGGGATTGCATCGGTTTTAATGCCTAGTGAGGGGACGGCTCAAGAGTGAAGGACGTCTTCGGCTGAAATTAACATGCGGATCGGGGACTCTACGGGTACAACTATTCGGTGGTCTGTCTCTAGTAGTCGAATGGCCCCTGATCACAGGTCTGTTGTTGGGGTCATATAGGAGTCAAATGTTAGGTTTTCATAGTCTGTGTATTCGTAGCTTCAATATCATTGGTGTCCAAGGGCCTTAATTGTTAGGTGTGGGTTGTTAATCTCATCTATTAGGTACAGGATTCGTAAGGACGGCAGTGCAATTATGATTAGAATGATAGACGGCAGGACTGTTCAGATTATTTCAACTGCTTGGGCATCTATTGTGTTAGTGTGCGTTAGTGTGGTTGTTATTATAAGAGAGATAATATATAGGACGAAGGCGCTGATAAGGAATACGATTATAAGTGCGTGGTCGTGGAAGTGGAGGAGCTCTTCTATGATGGGGGATGCTGCGTCTTGGAATCCTAGTTGGGCAGGTTGTGCCATTGAGTCTCACAGGGGTTAGACTGTAATTTAGCCCTGACAGTGCTATGTAATAATTTACTAGAGGCTCGTGTTTGATAAGAGAGGGGTACGCAGTGGGCGTACGTTTAGCTTGAAACTAAAAGGTGGGGGTTCGAGTCCCTCGTCTCTTGGCAGGTTAAGATTGGACAAAGGCTGGTTCTTCATACGTGTGGTATGGGGGCGGGCAGCCGTGGAGTCACTCTAGGTTGACGTGTGTTAGTTCTGTGTTATTTGGGGTCCGTTTGGCAGAAAATGCCTCTCAGATAATATATATTATTATGATGACGGCAACAAGTGATGTTAGTGATCCAATTGATGAGACAGTGTTCCATAGTGTGTAGGCGTCTGGGTAGTCTGAGTACCGTCGTGGCATTCCAGCAAGACCTAAAAAGTGTTGGGGGAAGAATGTTATGTTTACGCCAATAAATATAACCCCGAATTGGGCTTTTGTTAAAGTGCTATGTAATGAGAAGCCAGTAAATAGTGGAAATCAGTGTACGAATCCGCCTATAATTGCAAATACTGCTCCTATAGATAAGACGTAGTGGAAGTGTGCGACTACGTAGTATGTGTCATGTAATACAATATCCAGGGATGAGTTTGCTAAGACGATCCCGGTTAGTCCGCCCACGGTAAACAGGAAGATAAAGCCAAGAGCCCACAGCAAGGCTGCGTCTCATTTGATTAGTCCGCCATGAAGGGTTGCTAACCAGCTGAATACTTTTACCCCAGTTGGGATTGCAATAATTATTGTGGCAGAGGTAAAGTATGCGCGGGTGTCTACATCCATGCCAACTGTGAATATATGGTGGGCTCAGACGATAAAACCAAGGAATCCGATAGAGACCATGGCCCACACCATGCCCATGTAGCCAAAGGGCTCTTTTTTACCAGCGTAGTATGCTACGATGTGGGAGATCATACCAAATCCGGGTAAAATTAAGATGTAAACTTCTGGGTGCCCAAAAAATCAGAACAGGTGTTGGTATAGCACGGGGTCTCCTCCGCCTGCCGGGTCAAAGAAGGTGGTGTTTAGGTTTCGGTCTGTTAATAGTATTGTGATGCCGGCAGCTAGTACTGGCAGAGACAGTAGAAGAAGTACTGCGGTGATAAGTACAGATCATACGAAGAGGGGGGTGTTGTATTGAGTTATTGCTGGGGCTTTTATATTAATGCAGGTGGTAATAAAGTTAATAGCCCCCAGGATGGAAGAAACCCCTGCTAGGTGCAGGGAAAAAATTGTCAGGTCTACGGATGCTCCTGCATGGGCCAGGTTGGCAGCTAGTGGTGGGTAGACGGTTCAGCCAGTTCCTGCCCCGGCTTCAACTCCGGAAGAGGCCAGTAAAAGGAGTAGTGAGGGGGGCAGGAGTCAAAAGCTTATGTTGTTTATTCGTGGAAAAGCCATGTCTGGGGCCCCAATTATTAGTGGAACCAGCCAGTTTCCGAAGCCCCCGATCATTACGGGTATTACCATGAAGAAGATTATTACAAAAGCATGGGCGGTTACAACCACATTATAGATTTGGTCGTCCCCAAGAAGGGTTCCAGGCTGGCTAAGCTCAGCTCGAATTAGCAAGCTTAGGCCAGTGCCGGCTATTCCGGCCCAGGCGCCAAAAAGTAGATACAGGGTGCCGATGTCTTTGTGGTTTGTCGAAAAAAATCAACGATTGATGGTCACAGGTAGGATGGCCGAGGGCAAGGCGGTGAGCTGTAGTCTCACAGACAGAGGTTTGAGTCCTTTTCGTACCAAGCTCCGTAGCGTAGAACGCAACAAAATGCAAGTTTGGAGACGCACCCAAAAAGGTGCCGGGGCTTCTCCCGTTTTTCTATAACGGGAGAAGGTAGATTGAAGCCCGCTGGATAGGGTGTTTAGTTGTTAACTAAAGTTTTATGGGATCAAAGCCCGTCGGTCTAGGGAGGTCTTAGCTTAATTAAAGTGTCTGAGTTGCATTCAGGAGATGTATATTAGTGTTTTACAGGCCTTCAGGGAATAAGATGTGTTTCTTGTTTGGGGCTTTGAAGGCCCCTGGTTTAAATAGTTAACCTAAGTCCCTGGGGGTGGGGCGGGGTTTATATGTTGTATAGTAGTGGTGTGATTGGTAGAAGGAGGGCTGTTGTAGTAGTTGCCGTGGTTATTAGGTGTGTGTGGTTGTTTTTGAATCGTCATGTGTTTTTTGTTGTGGTTGTGGTGGGCGGGTTTGTTAGTGTAGTGAAATAGGCTAGGCGGGTATAAAAGAATAGGCTTGGTAGGCTTATTAGGGCTAATGTTGTGGCTAGTGGGGTTAGCTGGTGTAGTGTTAGTTCTTTGATAATTAGCAGTTTTGGCATGAACCCTGTTAGGGGGGGAAGGCCCCCTAGTGATATTAGTGTTAGTATTATTATGGTTAAAAGTGTAGAGGAGTTAGACCAGGTGGTAGTAAGGTCTGTGATGTTTTTTGTTGATGCTGTTAATATAGAGGTAAATATTGCTGTGGTTGCGGCTAAATAGATAATTATGGTTAGTGTTGTAAGGCTGTGGCCCATAGTTAGGGCAATTGTTAATCATCCCATATGGGCGATTGAGGAGAAGGCCATGATTTTTCGGAGTTGTGTCTGATTTAGGCCTGACCACCCCCCAATTATTGTGGATAGGAGTCCCAGCACTAGGACCAGGTTTAGTGATAGGTGGTTGTGTATTATATAAAGTAGGGCTAGGGGGGCAAGTTTTTGTCATGTTGATATGATTAGGGCGGTTATTATTGTAGACCCCTGCAGGACCTCTGGGTATCAGAAGTGTGTTGGTGCCAAGCCTAGTTTTATTGCGATGGCTACTGTTAAAATTAGTGCAGTTGAGTTGTGCGTTGGCTGTATAATTGTTCATTGTCCGGTCTGTCAGGTGTTGATCAGGCTGGCCAGGAGGATTAGGGCAGCGGCTGCAGCTTGTGTTAGGAAATATTTTGTGGCGGCTTCTGTTGCTCGTGGGTGGTGTTGTTTAGTAATGTGTGGTAGTATGGCTAGTGTATTGATTTCTAGTCCAAGTCATGCAAGTAGTCAGTGGTGGCTTGATGTGGTGATGATGGTGCCTGTCGCTAGGCTTGAGATTAGGATTGTTTGTGTTATTGGGCTTATTAGTATAGGAAGGGTTGTGTACCAACATTGTCGGGGTATGGGCCCGAAAGCTTTATTAGCTGACTTTACTAGTAGGTAGTATAATTGGAAGTACACGAAGTTTTGGGCTTCGTAGTGCAGGTTCGTAGCCTGTCTTTCTAAGGAAGTGGGAGGGGCGAGTCTCCATATCATACTCTATCAAAGTAGTCCTTAATGTTTCGGGCACACTGCCAAAGTTTGGGTTATGTTAGTGGGGGGGTGCCTGATATTGAAATGGGTGTGGCAATGTATCAGACGCAAAGGGCTAGGGTTAGTGGTAGGAAGTTTTTTCAAAGTAGGTGCATTAGTTGGTCATATCGAAATCGTGGATATGATGCGCGGATTCACAGGAAGCCCAGTGTTAACATGCAGGTTTTAATCATAATATTTATTGAAAATAGTTCTGGGGTGTTGGGGCAGTTTGGGCCTAGGAATAGGATACATGAGAGGGTGTTTATTATTAAGATGTTTGCGTATTCTGCTAGGAAGAATAGTGCGAATGGGCCGGCTGCGTATTCAACATTAAATCCTGAGACAAGCTCTGACTCGCCTTCGGTTAGGTCGAATGGGGCCCGGTTTGTTTCTGCAATTGTTGAGATGTATCATATTATTATTAGTGGTCATACACATGTTGCTAATCACGTGTTTTTTTGTGTTGTTAGCAGGGTTTGTATTGAAAATCCCCCCGTGAATATTATGGTTGATAGTACAATGATTCCTATTGTTACCTCATAAGAGATAGTTTGTGCGACTGCCCGTAGGGCGCCAACGAGGGCGTATTTTGAGTTTGTTGCTCACCCAGATCATAGAATTGAGTATACAGCAAGGCTTGAGATAGCCAGTAGTATTAATAGGCCTAAATTAGCGTCCATGATGGGGTTTGGTATTGGAATGGGGGCTCAAATTGTTAGTGACAGTAGTAGTGCTAGTATTGGTATGGCTAAAAATAGTGTTGGTGTTGATGCCGTTGGTCGGATGGGTTCTTTGGTGAAAAGTTTTAGTCCGTCTGCAATTGGTTGTAGTAGGCCGTAGGGCCCTACAATGTTTGGGCCCTTGCGTAGTTGTATGTAGCCTAGGGTTTTTCGTTCTAATAGGGTTAGGAAGGCAACTGCTAGTAGGATTGGGATGATGAGTGTTAGTGGGTTAACTACTAGGGTTATTGTGGTTTTAATTATTAGGGAGAAGATTTGAGCTTCTGTTGTAAGGGCTTAGGCCTTTTGCATAATTACCTGGCTCTGCCACCCTAAAGCGTGGCCCTGGTCTTAGGCCGCTGGTTTTGATAAATGGGCTCTTTAGTGTGGGTAAGAGCTTGGTATTAGCACGTGGGGGTCCTATTGGTGCTTCTCCCTGGGTCCTTTCGTACTGAAGGGAGAAAAACATAGATAGAAACCGACCTGGATTTCTCCGGTCTGAACTCAGATCACGTAGGACTAGTTAATCGTTGAACAAACGAACCCTTGGTAGTGGCTGCACCACCAGGATGTCCTGATCCAACATCGAGGTCGTAAACCCTCTTGGCGATAGGGGCTCTAAAAGAGGATGGCGCTGTTATCCCTGGGGTAACTTGGTTCGTTGATCTGTGTTACAGGGTCAATTTTATGGTGGTCTCATTGGCTTGTGGGTCTTTGATAGATTTTTGGTCTGTGGTCTTGGAAGTTTTGTTTATTTCCGAAGTCGCCCCAACTAAAAACAAGGCTAAGGGGGGGGGGTAGAGGCCCCGTGGTTATTAGTTTTTGTTTTAAGCTCCACAGGGTCTTTTCGTCTTATGTTTACATCCTAGCTTTTTAACTAGGGGATCAAGTTCATTGATCTGCTTTAGGAGACAGTTGGGCCCTCATTTAGCCGTTCATACTAGTCATTATTTAAGTGACAAGTGATTACGCTACCTTTGCACGGTTAGAATACCGCGGCCGTTTAAAAGATCACTGGGCAGGCAGCACCTTTAATACTTGTGTGGCTAAAGGCTATGTTTTTGGTAAACAGTTGGGGCCCTAAGTGGCTGAGTTCCTTTTGTGGCGTTTAATCTGTCTGTGCTGCACTCCTGTGTTGGGTTAACAGGGGGTTATATTATATGGTTAAAAAGTGTGTTAAATTTTTCCATTTGTGGTCTGTTATTTACTGGTAGTTTATCTATTTCCAGTTTATGGGGGTGCATGTAGAGAGCGGGGCTCTTATTACTAATTTTAACAGTGGTGTCTCTATTGTGGTAGAGTAGCTCAGTTAAGTGGTCTAGGGGTTCTTGGTTTGTTTAGTATCTTTAAGATTGTGTGCTGTGACGCGTTTAGTTTTTGGTGGCTGCTTTAAGGCCAACTGGTGTGTTTTATTTGGTGTTTTCCTCTAGGATTGGTTGTTTTCAATTACAATAAGGCTGTACCCTTATTGTATATAGTATAGGAGTGACAGTGGTAAATATGCTTGTATTTAGGTTCAGGCGTCCTATAGTTGAACTAGAATTCTTTTATTGAGCAACCAGCTATCACCAGGCTCGATAGGCGTGTCACCTCTACCTAGCAGTCTCTCCAGCCTTTTGCCACAGGGACGGGTGTACTCAAAAAGTTGCTGTTAGGTAGCTCGTCTGGGTTCGGGTGAGCAGGTTTTAGTGCGCTTTATCTGTATTTGCTTATTAAACCATGATGCAAAAGGTACAAGGTCAGATCTTTGCTTTGTTGGTGCTTGGGGTTTTTCATAGTTCTTTCATTGTTCCCTTGCGGTACTATATGCTATTGCGTCAAGTGGGTGTTTTCTATCGCCTAAAAATATACTGGTACTGGGTTAAATGGTTTGGTTTATAGTGGGGCTTGAGGTTTTGAACTGTTTGTTGAGCTGTGGAGTTTGGGCTCAAGCGGGTTTTTGTTTAAACGTTTTTCAATTGTAAGTTGAATGCTTTATATAAGTGTAAGCTACCTCTTGATTTAGTGGCCAAGTGCACTTTCCAGTACACTTACCTTGTTACGACTTGCCTCATCTGTTGGTGTTTTGTTTTTTATAAAGTGTGGTTTATTAGTTCTTGAGGAGGGTGACGGGCGGTGTGTACGTGTCCCATGGCAGGCTTCAAACAGGCTTATCTTGCTTGTTTTACTGCTAAATCCACCTTCTGGTGAAGGTTTCATGTCACTTGTGGTGTTTTCTAGTGTAGAAAATGTAGCTCATCTCTGCCCCCTTATATGCTACACCTTGACCTGACGTGTTAAATGTTATCTATCTTACTTACGGCAGTTCTTTCATAAGGTAGGTTTGCGACGGCGGTATATAGGCTGGGTAAAGGCAAAAGGGGGTAAGGTTTGGCGTGGAGTATCGATTATAGGACAAGCTCCTCTAGGTTGGTTTGGGGCACCGTCAAGTCCTTAGAGTTTTAAGTTTTTCACTTGTAATTCTCTGGCGAGTTGCTAGTGTAAGGTGCAAGTTTGGTTTATGGCCAAGCATAATAGGGTATCTAATCCTAGTTTGGGCCTTGGCTTTCGTGAGTCGATGGGGCTTAATTAATTGTGGGAGGGGTGGAGTTGTTTTTGCATTGGTTAGTATTTTACAACGTAGGTGCAGCTCAGCCTTCTTTTATTAAGTTTTAGGGGTCTAGTCACTTTTTACGCCGAGTATTATTATTTTGGGGCTTTCGTATAACCGCGGTGGCTGGCACGAAATTTACCGCCCCGTCTGGTTTAACTGTGGCTAAGTCAAGCTTTATGGCTTATACATTAATGTTTATCACTGCTGGGCCCCGTGTGGGTGTGGCGGTGCTAGGTGTCTGGGGCTAAATAGTGTGGTGTGCCTGATACCTGCTCCTGGCCTAGTGGGTAGGCACTGTGTGGGGGTTTGCACAGGGGTGTGGAGGCTTGCATGTGTAATTCGAGTTAAAAATAATAATAAGTTTAGGACCAAAACGGTGTGTTTCCGGGAAATTACTAGGATCCATAACGGCAACTTCAGGGCCGTGCTTTAGTATTATTTAAGCTACAGTAACGGAGTTGCCGTTGTGTGGTTTAGTGTGTGTAATATATATATATATATATATATATATATATATACATTTTGGGGTTTTATTTTGTGTGTGGGGAGCTGCGATTTTTGTTCTTGTGGTATTATGGCAAGTCTTGGATCGCAACTAAGAAAAAATTTTTGCAATTAAATCTCGTTTTAGGGGTTTGGCGAGAAGCACTTTAATTGCAGGGAAAAATTCTTAGTGGGGGGTAAGGGGGGTTTGCCGGAGGTAGCCGTGTGAGTATGGGCGTGTTCGGGGCGTGGGTGTGTGTGGGTGTATGTGGGTGTATGGGGGGCGTGTGTGTGTGTGTGTGTGTGTGTGTGTGTGTGGTGGGTATGGGTATGGGTATGGGTATGGGTATGGGTGTGGGTATGGGTATGGGTATGGGTGTGGGTATGGGTGTAGGTGTAGGTGTAGGTGTAGGTATAGGTATAGGTATAGGTATAGGTGTCGTGTTTATTCATTGGTTTTTAGTCTAGTAAATAATTATATGTCCTTCGAGCATGAATAATTTACCCCTGGGTGGGCTTGTGGGATCGTGGGCCATCTTGCACCGTAGGTTCAGCAGAGTTGTTAGTTGACAGCCACTGGAAATGAGGTTGTGATATACCACCCTAAAAATAAAAATACCAGCCGCATGACAGCACAGGGATGCTATGAGTATGAGGAGACGTGTAACTAATCCTAGCAACCAAAGGCCTCTTAAAAGGCACGAGTGATACGTCAGCGATTAATGGACTTGACCTCACAGAACCAGAGGCCTTGGAAAGGGCACTGTGTGTTAGTCTACATTTCATGGACTACGAGACTGGGCACCTGGTGTGCGAATACAAGGATTGATGATCTCTCGGGATATGTCCGGTAAAGAATCAATATGTCTTAAATACATGGATTTATTAATCCACGCTTATTTGATGATATGTACTATGTAAAATCAATGATAGGATGTACTGGGACAATATTCATGGGGCAGATAGATGTATGTTGATTATACATAGTATGTATTATGTAAAATTAATAATAATATGTACTGGGACAATATTCATGGGGCAAATAAATGTATGTTGATTATACATAGTATGTAAAGGGGGACCCCCCATAACCCTAGACACTAATGGAGGTCCTGGAGTTTATAAGGTTGTTAAATGGCCATATAGGCTCCACCCCCGTGTGGGGGTGAAGCCTATTTGGGTGGGGTGGTCTCAGAAAATAGTTTAAGTGAAAACACTAGTTTTGGGGACTAGAGTTAAGAGTTGAGTCTTTTTTTTGATATACTGCGGGCGGAGGCCTTGGAGTTTATAAGGTTGTTAAGTGGCCATATAGGCTCCACCCCCGTGTGGGGGTGAAGCCTATTTGGGTGGGGTGGTCTCAGAAAATAGTTTAAGTGAAAACACTAGTTTTGGGGACTAGAGTTAAGAGTTGAGTCTTTTTTTGATATACTGCGGGCGGAGGCCTTGGAGTTTATAAGGTTGTTAAGTGGCCATATAGGCTCCACCCCCGTGTGGGGGTGAAGCCTATTTGGGTGGGGTGGTCTTAGAAAATAGTTTAAGTGAAAACACTAGTTTTGGGGACTAGAGTTAAGAGTTGAGTCTTTTTTTTGATATACTGCGGGCGGAGGCCTTGGAGTTTATAAGGTTGTTAAGTGGCCATATAGGCTCCACCCCCGTGTGGGGGTGAAGCCTATTTGGGTGGGGTGGTCTTAGAAAATAGTTTAAGTGAAAACACTAGTTTTGGGGACTAGAGTTAAGAGTTGAGTCTTTTTTTTGATATACTGCGGGCGGAGGCCTTGGAGTTTATAAGGTTGTTAAGTGGCCATATAGGCTCCACCCCCGTGTGGGGGTGAAGCCTATTTGGGTGGGGTGGTCTCAGAAAATAGTTTAAGTGAAAACACTAGTTTTGGGGACTAGAGTTAAGAGTTGAGTCTTTTTTGTATGTGGGGGTGTGAGTAGTGCCCCAGGGTTGTAATGCGTTCCAATCTTTGACTTACAAGGTCAGTGCTTTAAGTGTGGTTTAAGCTACAAGGGCTGGTGGGGTTATCAGTTTATTAGTTTATTCTCTAGTTTATTGATTGTGGGGCTTAATAGTAGGATTGTTGTGAAGTATAGGACGGAAGCTAGTTGTCCGATTATGATAAATGGGTCTTCGACTGGTTGTCCTCCGATTCAGGTTAGGATAGCGATAGTGGCGATTATGGTTCAAAATGTTAGTTGTGATAGTGGTCGGAATGTGCTTGTTCGTTGTTTTGAGTTGTGTGTAAGTGGGATTAGCAGTAGGATTATAATGGATATTATTAGGGCAAGTACTCCTCCAAGTTTGTTTGGGATGGAACGTAGGATGGCGTAGGCGAATAGGAAGTACCATTCTGGTTTGATGTGTGGTGGGGTTATTAGGGGGTTTGCTGGGGTAAAGTTTTCTGGGTCCCCAAGCAGTTGTGGGGAGAAAAGGGATAGGTACAGTAGTGTTATTATTATAAGGGCTGCCCCTAGCAGGTCTTTAGTTGAAAAGTATGGGTGGAACGGAATTTTATCTGAGTTTGAGTTTACCCCTGTTGGGTTGTTTGATCCCGTTTCGTGTAGGAATAGTATGTGTAGGATTGCAGTGGCTGAGATGATGAATGGCAGTAGGAAGTGGAAAGTGAAAAATCGTGTTAGTGTTGCGTTATCTACGGCGAACCCGCCTCAAATTCACTCTACTAGGGTGTTTCCTATATATGGAACTGCTGATAGTAGGTTTGTGATTACGGTAGCCCCTCAGAATGATATCTGTCCCCATGGCAGGACATAGCCCACGAACGCGGTTGCTATTACTAGGAATAGTAGGGCCACGCCGATGTTTCAGGTCTCTTTGTATAAGTATGAGCCGTAGTATAGGCCTCGCCCGATGTGTATATAAAGGCAGATAAAAAATATGGAGGCGCCGTTGGCGTGGATGTTTCGGATTAGTCAGCCGTGTTGTACGTCACGACAGATGTGGGCGATTGATGAGAATGCTGTGGAGGTGTCTGCGGTGTAGTGCATGGCCAAGAATAGGCCGGTGGAGATTTGGATTAGTAGGCACAGCCCTAACAAGGACCCAAAGTTTCATCAAGCGGAGATGTTTGATGGTGTGGGGAGGTCAATAAATGAGTTGTTTATTATTTTGATTATTGGGTGTGTTTTTCGGATTGGGGTCATTATTGGTTTTTATAGTTGAATAACAACGGTGGTTTTTCGTATCACAGGTTTTGGCATGGCCAAATGAAAATTATGTCGTACTTTGTTTTTTTTACTGTGTTGTGTATGGTGTTGGGGTTTATTGGTGTAGCGTCAAATCCTTCTCCTGTTTTTGGGGCGATGGGACTTGTAGTGTCTGCGTTGGGTGGTAGTGTGGTGTTAGTTATTTTTGGTGGGTCCTTTATTGCATTGGTGTTATTTTTAATTTATTTAGGTGGGATATTGGTAGTCTTTGCTTATTCTGTGGCACTTTCAGCAGACCAATATCCTGAGGTGTGGTTGGATTACTCTGTTTTGTATTATGTGTTTGGGTATTTTATATTAGTTTTGTTTTTAGTTTGGTACTTTGGAGGGTTGTCTATTGATGGGTGTGGGGCGTCTGGTGGGGACGATTTTGGTTTTGAGGGTACTCGGACTGATTTTAGTGGTGTTGCATTGATATATTCTTTGGGCGGGCCGTTATTATTGTTGTGTGGGGGGAGTTTAATGGTGGCCCTGTTTGTTGTCCTTGAGTTAACTCGAGGGTCGAGTTTTGGGGGGCTACGTGCGGTTTAGTAGTATGTGGTAATTGCGGCGGCTAGAGTGGCAATAAGTATGACTAGGTATGTTTTGATGTGTCCGGTGTGTGATTTGGACAGTTTTTTAGCTAGGGCGGTGTTAATTAATATGGCTGTTTTTGGGGCGATGGCCTCATATCAGATAAGGTCATTTAAGTGCATAGCGGTGTTTTGTCCGAATTGTATGTTGTATTTTGGTTGGGCTCGGTGTGCAAGGGTGTTAAAGAACCCCAGTTGTGTTGAGGATGTACTTGGTGTACTTTGTTTTGGTTTTAATAGGTTGGATGTTTGTATGGTGATATCTATAGCACATAGCAGGCCTACTAGCGTGATAATTGTGGCGGCTAGTTTTGTAATTGGGCCCATTGTTATTGTTTGGGGTGGGGTTGGTAGTATTGTTGTGGCCACAAATAGGCCAGATATAATACTTCCTATGGCGAGTCGTACTAGGGGTCGAGTCTGGCTTGGGTTTGTTTCTGCTGGGGTTGTAGTTGTGTTGTATCGAGGCTTATTTGTTTGGACATAAAAGGTTAGGCGTAGGCTGTAGGCGGCTGTAAGGGCGGTAGCAATAATAGTGGTTGATAGGGCTCAGGCGTTTAAGTGTGATGTGTTTATTGTTTCAATGATTACGTCTTTAGTGTAAAATCCAGCTAGGAAGGGGGCCCCTGTTAGGGCTAGGTTGCCGATAGTTATACAGGTTGTGGTTAGCGGTATTGTTTTTTGGGTGCTTCCTATTTTTCGGATGTCTTGTTCGTCCCCGAGATTATGAATTACTGAACCTGCGCATAGGAATAGTATGGCCTTGAAAAAGGCGTGTGTGGTGATGTGTAGGTATGTTAACTGTGGCTGGTTTAGTCCTAGTGTTAGTATTATTAGGCCGAGCTGGCTTGAGGTGGAGAAGGCAATGATCTTTTTGATATCGTTTTGTGTGAGGGCACAGAGTGCTGCAAAGGTTGTAGTTATTGCTCCTAGGCATAGGCAGAGGGTAGTTGTGGCCTGGCTGTTTTGTATTATTGGGAATAGCCGGGCCAGTAGAAAAATTCCGGCAACGACTATTGTGCTAGAGTGAAGTAGTGCTGATACTGGGGTTGGGCCTTCTATGGCTGCTGGCAGCCATGGGTGTAGCCCAAATTGGGCGGATTTTCCCATGGCTGCTAAGACTAGGCCTAGTAGTGGCAGGGTGGGGGGGGTCGTATGTGAGAATGTTTGTTGTACGTCCCATGTGTTGTAGTGTATTGCGAATCAAGCTAAAGACAGGATTAGTCCAATGTCTCCGATTCGGTTGTATATAACAGCTTGTAGGGCGGATGTGTTTGCATTGGTGCGCCCGTGCCACCACCCGATTAGTAAGAAGGATATGATGCCTACCCCTTCCCAGCCAACAAATAGTTGTAATAGGCTGTTTGCTGTTGTTATGGTTATTATGGCTAGGAGGAATAGTATTAAGTATTTTATAAATTTGTTTTTGTTCGGGTCTAGTTTTATATATCAATCTGAGAACTCCAGGATGGCCCAGGTGATAAATAGGGCTGTTGTTATAAACGTGGTAGAGTAAATATCAAATAGGAAGCTGATATTAATGTTGAAGGACGTTTGTAGTCAGGTAGCGTTGGTTATAGTTGTTTGTATTCCGTAGTTGATAAAAATATTGGTTGGAATTAGGCTTGTCAGGCAGGCAAGTTTAGTAGTTTGTGTGAAGTAGCCCGAGGCTTGTGTAATAAACATAGAGGTAATAATAGGGGCAATAAGGACTAGCAGGGTTGAAATTATGGTTGAGTAGAATAGTATGGAGGTCATGTACTTTCACTTGGAGTTGCACCAAGTAGTGTTAATGCCTAAGATTAAAGGAAGGTCTAATATCCTTTGAAAGTCTTGGGTTATAATGTGGAGTGGTCCGGAGAATTTAACTTCGGTAATTTGAATTAGCAGTTCCAATTTGTGTCGTCCCTCTCGGTATGCAAGGGGCGGGGTGCCCCTGTTGTTAAGTCCACAGCTTAGTGTTTTGATCAAACTATGCCTACTTCTGGGTGCTACAGGATTAGTTTTGGGTTTATAATTAATAGTGCCATAGGGATGAGGTGAAGGGCTATTAATAGGTGTTCTCGGGTGTTTGAGGGTGGGTGGGAGGTATTTGTTGGTGTTTTGTTTCGTTGCGTTATAATGAAGACATATAGGGAGTATAGGGCGGTTAATAGCGTCGTTAGGCCTGTTAAGATGATTGTTATGGTGGCTCAGTTTATAGCAGAAGTAATGATTATTAATTCCCCCATCAGGTTGATTGTAGGGGGTAGGGCCATGTTGGCTAAGTTTGCCATAAGTCATCATGTGGCTATAAGTGGGAGGGTGAGTTGAAGGCCCCGTGTTATTAATAAAGTTCGAGTGTGGGTTCGTTCATAGTTTGTGTTGGCTAGGCAAAATAGTATAGAAGAGGCTAATCCGTGGGCGACCATTAGAATTATTGTTCCTGAGATACTTCATGGGGTCTGAATTAGGGCTCCTGCAGTTACAAGGCCTATGTGGCTTACTGAGGAGTAGGCAATGATGGATTTTAAGTCTGTTTGACGTAGGCAAATGAGGCTGGTTATAATTATTCCCCAGAGGGCTAGAATAATGAGGGGGTAGCACATAGTTTGTGTTGTTGGGTTTAGGATTGGGGTGATTCGGATGATGCCGTATCCTCCCAGTTTAAGAAGTACGGCGGCCAGGATTATTGATCCAGCGATTGGGGCCTCAACGTGTGCTTTTGGTAGTCATAAGTGCATGGAGTATAGGGGTATTTTTACTATAAATGCTAGAAGACATGATAGTCATACTAGTGAGTTGGTTCATGTTATTAGTATTTCTGGGTGCTTTATTGACATTATTAGTGGTGTTGTGTGGTAGTTGTGGGTGTATGAATATAAAATTATTACTAATAGTGGGAGTGAGCCGGATA
>NW_026612533.1:0-17443 GCF_029931775.1 Euleptes europaea | reverse complement strand
CCTGCTAGGGGCAGCCCTTATAATAATAACACTACTGTACCTATCCCTTTTCTCCCCACAACTGCTTGGGGACCCAGAAAACTTTACCCCAGCAAACCCCCTAATAACCCCACCACACATCAAACCAGAATGGTACTTCCTATTCGCCTACGCCATCCTACGTTCCATCCCAAACAAACTTGGAGGAGTACTTGCCCTAATAATATCCATTATAATCCTACTGCTAATCCCACTTACACACAACTCAAAACAACGAACAAGCACATTCCGACCACTATCACAACTAACATTTTGAACCATAATCGCCACTATCGCTATCCTAACCTGAATCGGAGGACAACCAGTCGAAGACCCATTTATCATAATCGGACAACTAGCTTCCGTCCTATACTTCACAACAATCCTACTATTAAGCCCCACAATCAATAAACTAGAGAATAAACTAATAAACTGATAACCCCACCAGCCCTTGTAGCTTAAACCACACTTAAAGCACTGACCTTGTAAGTCAAAGATTGGAACGCATTACAACCCTGGGGCACTACTCACACCCCCACATACAAAAAAGACTCAACTCTTAACTCTAGTCCCCAAAACTAGTGTTTTCACTTAAACTATTTTCTGAGACCACCCCACCCAAATAGGCTTCACCCCCACACGGGGGTGGAGCCTATATGGCCACTTAACAACCTTATAAACTCCAAGGCCTCCGCCCGCAGTATATCAAAAAAAAGACTCAACTCTTAACTCTAGTCCCCAAAACTAGTGTTTTCACTTAAACTATTTTCTAAGACCACCCCACCCAAATAGGCTTCACCCCCACACGGGGGTGGAGCCTATATGGCCACTTAACAACCTTATAAACTCCAAGGCCTCCGCCCGCAGTATATCAAAAAAAAGACTCAACTCTTAACTCTAGTCCCCAAAACTAGTGTTTTCACTTAAACTATTTTCTAAGACCACCCCACCCAAATAGGCTTCACCCCCACACGGGGGTGGAGCCTATATGGCCACTTAACAACCTTATAAACTCCAAGGCCTCCGCCCGCAGTATATCAAAAAAAGACTCAACTCTTAACTCTAGTCCCCAAAACTAGTGTTTTCACTTAAACTATTTTCTGAGACCACCCCACCCAAATAGGCTTCACCCCCACACGGGGGTGGAGCCTATATGGCCACTTAACAACCTTATAAACTCCAAGGCCTCCGCCCGCAGTATATCAAAAAAAAGACTCAACTCTTAACTCTAGTCCCCAAAACTAGTGTTTTCACTTAAACTATTTTCTGAGACCACCCCACCCAAATAGGCTTCACCCCCACACGGGGGTGGAGCCTATATGGCCATTTAACAACCTTATAAACTCCAGGACCTCCATTAGTGTCTAGGGTTATGGGGGGTCCCCCTTTACATACTATGTATAATCAACATACATTTATTTGCCCCATGAATATTGTCCCAGTACATATTATTATTAATTTTACATAATACATACTATGTATAATCAACATACATCTATCTGCCCCATGAATATTGTCCCAGTACATCCTATCATTGATTTTACATAGTACATATCATCAAATAAGCGTGGATTAATAAATCCATGTATTTAAGACATATTGATTCTTTACCGGACATATCCCGAGAGATCATCAATCCTTGTATTCGCACACCAGGTGCCCAGTCTCGTAGTCCATGAAATGTAGACTAACACACAGTGCCCTTTCCAAGGCCTCTGGTTCTGTGAGGTCAAGTCCATTAATCGCTGACGTATCACTCGTGCCTTTTAAGAGGCCTTTGGTTGCTAGGATTAGTTACACGTCTCCTCATACTCATAGCATCCCTGTGCTGTCATGCGGCTGGTATTTTTATTTTTAGGGTGGTATATCACAACCTCATTTCCAGTGGCTGTCAACTAACAACTCTGCTGAACCTACGGTGCAAGATGGCCCACGATCCCACAAGCCCACCCAGGGGTAAATTATTCATGCTCGAAGGACATATAATTATTTACTAGACTAAAAACCAATGAATAAACACGACACCTATACCTATACCTATACCTATACCTACACCTACACCTACACCTACACCCATACCCACACCCATACCCATACCCATACCCACACCCATACCCATACCCATACCCATACCCATACCCACACACACACACACACACACACACACACACACACGCCCCCCATACACCCACATACACCCACACACACCCACGCCCCGAACACGCCCATACTCACACGGCTACCTCCGGCAAACCCCCCTTACCCCCCACTAAGAATTTTTCCCTGCAATTAAAGTGCTTCTCGCCAAACCCCTAAAACGAGATTTAATTGCAAAAATTTTTTCTTAGTTGCGATCCAAGACTTGCCATAATACCACAAGAACAAAAATCGCAGCTCCCCACACACAAAATAAAACCCCAAAATGTATATATATATATATATATATATATATATATATTACACACACTAAACCACACAACGGCAACTCCGTTACTGTAGCTTAAATAATACTAAAGCACGGCCCTGAAGTTGCCGTTATGGATCCTAGTAATTTCCCGGAAACACACCGTTTTGGTCCTAAACTTATTATTATTTTTAACTCGAATTACACATGCAAGCCTCCACACCCCTGTGCAAACCCCCACACAGTGCCTACCCACTAGGCCAGGAGCAGGTATCAGGCACACCACACTATTTAGCCCCAGACACCTAGCACCGCCACACCCACACGGGGCCCAGCAGTGATAAACATTAATGTATAAGCCATAAAGCTTGACTTAGCCACAGTTAAACCAGACGGGGCGGTAAATTTCGTGCCAGCCACCGCGGTTATACGAAAGCCCCAAAATAATAATACTCGGCGTAAAAAGTGACTAGACCCCTAAAACTTAATAAAAGAAGGCTGAGCTGCACCTACGTTGTAAAATACTAACCAATGCAAAAACAACTCCACCCCTCCCACAATTAATTAAGCCCCATCGACTCACGAAAGCCAAGGCCCAAACTAGGATTAGATACCCTATTATGCTTGGCCATAAACCAAACTTGCACCTTACACTAGCAACTCGCCAGAGAATTACAAGTGAAAAACTTAAAACTCTAAGGACTTGACGGTGCCCCAAACCAACCTAGAGGAGCTTGTCCTATAATCGATACTCCACGCCAAACCTTACCCCCTTTTGCCTTTACCCAGCCTATATACCGCCGTCGCAAACCTACCTTATGAAAGAACTGCCGTAAGTAAGATAGATAACATTTAACACGTCAGGTCAAGGTGTAGCATATAAGGGGGCAGAGATGAGCTACATTTTCTACACTAGAAAACACCACAAGTGACATGAAACCTTCACCAGAAGGTGGATTTAGCAGTAAAACAAGCAAGATAAGCCTGTTTGAAGCCTGCCATGGGACACGTACACACCGCCCGTCACCCTCCTCAAGAACTAATAAACCACACTTTATAAAAAACAAAACACCAACAGATGAGGCAAGTCGTAACAAGGTAAGTGTACTGGAAAGTGCACTTGGCCACTAAATCAAGAGGTAGCTTACACTTATATAAAGCATTCAACTTACAATTGAAAAACGTTTAAACAAAAACCCGCTTGAGCCCAAACTCCACAGCTCAACAAACAGTTCAAAACCTCAAGCCCCACTATAAACCAAACCATTTAACCCAGTACCAGTATATTTTTAGGCGATAGAAAACACCCACTTGACGCAATAGCATATAGTACCGCAAGGGAACAATGAAAGAACTATGAAAAACCCCAAGCACCAACAAAGCAAAGATCTGACCTTGTACCTTTTGCATCATGGTTTAATAAGCAAATACAGATAAAGCGCACTAAAACCTGCTCACCCGAACCCAGACGAGCTACCTAACAGCAACTTTTTGAGTACACCCGTCCCTGTGGCAAAAGGCTGGAGAGACTGCTAGGTAGAGGTGACACGCCTATCGAGCCTGGTGATAGCTGGTTGCTCAATAAAAGAATTCTAGTTCAACTATAGGACGCCTGAACCTAAATACAAGCATATTTACCACTGTCACTCCTATACTATATACAATAAGGGTACAGCCTTATTGTAATTGAAAACAACCAATCCTAGAGGAAAACACCAAATAAAACACACCAGTTGGCCTTAAAGCAGCCACCAAAAACTAAACGCGTCACAGCACACAATCTTAAAGATACTAAACAAACCAAGAACCCCTAGACCACTTAACTGAGCTACTCTACCACAATAGAGACACCACTGTTAAAATTAGTAATAAGAGCCCCGCTCTCTACATGCACCCCCATAAACTGGAAATAGATAAACTACCAGTAAATAACAGACCACAAATGGAAAAATTTAACACACTTTTTAACCATATAATATAACCCCCTGTTAACCCAACACAGGAGTGCAGCACAGACAGATTAAACGCCACAAAAGGAACTCAGCCACTTAGGGCCCCAACTGTTTACCAAAAACATAGCCTTTAGCCACACAAGTATTAAAGGTGCTGCCTGCCCAGTGATCTTTTAAACGGCCGCGGTATTCTAACCGTGCAAAGGTAGCGTAATCACTTGTCACTTAAATAATGACTAGTATGAACGGCTAAATGAGGGCCCAACTGTCTCCTAAAGCAGATCAATGAACTTGATCCCCTAGTTAAAAAGCTAGGATGTAAACATAAGACGAAAAGACCCTGTGGAGCTTAAAACAAAAACTAATAACCACGGGGCCTCTACCCCCCCCCCTTAGCCTTGTTTTTAGTTGGGGCGACTTCGGAAATAAACAAAACTTCCAAGACCACAGACCAAAAATCTATCAAAGACCCACAAGCCAATGAGACCACCATAAAATTGACCCTGTAACACAGATCAACGAACCAAGTTACCCCAGGGATAACAGCGCCATCCTCTTTTAGAGCCCCTATCGCCAAGAGGGTTTACGACCTCGATGTTGGATCAGGACATCCTGGTGGTGCAGCCACTACCAAGGGTTCGTTTGTTCAACGATTAACTAGTCCTACGTGATCTGAGTTCAGACCGGAGAAATCCAGGTCGGTTTCTATCTATGTTTTTCTCCCTTCAGTACGAAAGGACCCAGGGAGAAGCACCAATAGGACCCCCACGTGCTAATACCAAGCTCTTACCCACACTAAAGAGCCCATTTATCAAAACCAGCGGCCTAAGACCAGGGCCACGCTTTAGGGTGGCAGAGCCAGGTAATTATGCAAAAGGCCTAAGCCCTTACAACAGAAGCTCAAATCTTCTCCCTAATAATTAAAACCACAATAACCCTAGTAGTTAACCCACTAACACTCATCATCCCAATCCTACTAGCAGTTGCCTTCCTAACCCTATTAGAACGAAAAACCCTAGGCTACATACAACTACGCAAGGGCCCAAACATTGTAGGGCCCTACGGCCTACTACAACCAATTGCAGACGGACTAAAACTTTTCACCAAAGAACCCATCCGACCAACGGCATCAACACCAACACTATTTTTAGCCATACCAATACTAGCACTACTACTGTCACTAACAATTTGAGCCCCCATTCCAATACCAAACCCCATCATGGACGCTAATTTAGGCCTATTAATACTACTGGCTATCTCAAGCCTTGCTGTATACTCAATTCTATGATCTGGGTGAGCAACAAACTCAAAATACGCCCTCGTTGGCGCCCTACGGGCAGTCGCACAAACTATCTCTTATGAGGTAACAATAGGAATCATTGTACTATCAACCATAATATTCACGGGGGGATTTTCAATACAAACCCTGCTAACAACACAAAAAAACACGTGATTAGCAACATGTGTATGACCACTAATAATAATATGATACATCTCAACAATTGCAGAAACAAACCGGGCCCCATTCGACCTAACCGAAGGCGAGTCAGAGCTTGTCTCAGGATTTAATGTTGAATACGCAGCCGGCCCATTCGCACTATTCTTCCTAGCAGAATACGCAAACATCTTAATAATAAACACCCTCTCATGTATCCTATTCCTAGGCCCAAACTGCCCCAACACCCCAGAACTATTTTCAATAAATATTATGATTAAAACCTGCATGTTAACACTGGGCTTCCTGTGAATCCGCGCATCATATCCACGATTTCGATATGACCAACTAATGCACCTACTTTGAAAAAACTTCCTACCACTAACCCTAGCCCTTTGCGTCTGATACATTGCCACACCCATTTCAATATCAGGCACCCCCCCACTAACATAACCCAAACTTTGGCAGTGTGCCCGAAACATTAAGGACTACTTTGATAGAGTATGATATGGAGACTCGCCCCTCCCACTTCCTTAGAAAGACAGGCTACGAACCTGCACTACGAAGCCCAAAACTTCGTGTACTTCCAATTATACTACCTACTAGTAAAGTCAGCTAATAAAGCTTTCGGGCCCATACCCCGACAATGTTGGTACACAACCCTTCCTATACTAATAAGCCCAATAACACAAACAATCCTAATCTCAAGCCTAGCGACAGGCACCATCATCACCACATCAAGCCACCACTGACTACTTGCATGACTTGGACTAGAAATCAATACACTAGCCATACTACCACACATTACTAAACAACACCACCCACGAGCAACAGAAGCCGCCACAAAATATTTCCTAACACAAGCTGCAGCCGCTGCCCTAATCCTCCTGGCCAGCCTGATCAACACCTGACAGACCGGACAATGAACAATTATACAGCCAACGCACAACTCAACTGCACTAATTTTAACAGTAGCCATCGCAATAAAACTAGGCTTGGCACCAACACACTTCTGATACCCAGAGGTCCTGCAGGGGTCTACAATAATAACCGCCCTAATCATATCAACATGACAAAAACTTGCCCCCCTAGCCCTACTTTATATAATACACAACCACCTATCACTAAACCTGGTCCTAGTGCTGGGACTCCTATCCACAATAATTGGGGGGTGGTCAGGCCTAAATCAGACACAACTCCGAAAAATCATGGCCTTCTCCTCAATCGCCCATATGGGATGATTAACAATTGCCCTAACTATGGGCCACAGCCTTACAACACTAACCATAATTATCTATTTAGCCGCAACCACAGCAATATTTACCTCTATATTAACAGCATCAACAAAAAACATCACAGACCTTACTACCACCTGGTCTAACTCCTCTACACTTTTAACCATAATAATACTAACACTAATATCACTAGGGGGCCTTCCCCCCCTAACAGGGTTCATGCCAAAACTGCTAATTATCAAAGAACTAACACTACACCAGCTAACCCCACTAGCCACAACATTAGCCCTAATAAGCCTACCAAGCCTATTCTTTTATACCCGCCTAGCCTATTTCACTACACTAACAAACCCGCCCACCACAACCACAACAAAAAACACATGACGATTCAAAAACAACCACACACACCTAATAACCACGGCAACTACTACAACAGCCCTCCTTCTACCAATCACACCACTACTATACAACATATAAACCCCGCCCCACCCCCAGGGACTTAGGTTAACTATTTAAACCAGGGGCCTTCAAAGCCCCAAACAAGAAACACATCTTATTCCCTGAAGGCCTGTAAAACACTAATATACATCTCCTGAATGCAACTCAGACACTTTAATTAAGCTAAGACCTCCCTAGACCGACGGGCTTTGATCCCATAAAACTTTAGTTAACAACTAAACACCCTATCCAGCGGGCTTCAATCTACCTTCTCCCGTTATAGAAAAACGGGAGAAGCCCCGGCACCTTTTTGGGTGCGTCTCCAAACTTGCATTTTGTTGCGTTCTACGCTACGGAGCTTGGTACGAAAAGGACTCAAACCTCTGTCTGTGAGACTACAGCTCACCGCCTTGCCCTCGGCCATCCTACCTGTGACCATCAATCGTTGATTTTTTTCGACAAACCACAAAGACATCGGCACCCTGTATCTACTTTTTGGCGCCTGGGCCGGAATAGCCGGCACTGGCCTAAGCTTGCTAATTCGAGCTGAGCTTAGCCAGCCTGGAACCCTTCTTGGGGACGACCAAATCTATAATGTGGTTGTAACCGCCCATGCTTTTGTAATAATCTTCTTCATGGTAATACCCGTAATGATCGGGGGCTTCGGAAACTGGCTGGTTCCACTAATAATTGGGGCCCCAGACATGGCTTTTCCACGAATAAACAACATAAGCTTTTGACTCCTGCCCCCCTCACTACTCCTTTTACTGGCCTCTTCCGGAGTTGAAGCCGGGGCAGGAACTGGCTGAACCGTCTACCCACCACTAGCTGCCAACCTGGCCCATGCAGGAGCATCCGTAGACCTGACAATTTTTTCCCTGCACCTAGCAGGGGTTTCTTCCATCCTGGGGGCTATTAACTTTATTACCACCTGCATTAATATAAAAGCCCCAGCAATAACTCAATACAACACCCCCCTCTTCGTATGATCTGTACTTATCACCGCAGTACTTCTTCTACTGTCTCTGCCAGTACTAGCTGCCGGCATCACAATACTATTAACAGACCGAAACCTAAACACCACCTTCTTTGACCCGGCAGGCGGAGGAGACCCCGTGCTATACCAACACCTGTTCTGATTTTTTGGGCACCCAGAAGTTTACATCTTAATTTTACCCGGATTTGGTATGATCTCCCACATCGTAGCATACTACGCTGGTAAAAAAGAGCCCTTTGGCTACATGGGCATGGTGTGGGCCATGGTCTCTATCGGATTCCTTGGTTTTATCGTCTGAGCCCACCATATATTCACAGTTGGCATGGATGTAGACACCCGCGCATACTTTACCTCTGCCACAATAATTATTGCAATCCCAACTGGGGTAAAAGTATTCAGCTGGTTAGCAACCCTTCATGGCGGACTAATCAAATGAGACGCAGCCTTGCTGTGGGCTCTTGGCTTTATCTTCCTGTTTACCGTGGGCGGACTAACCGGGATCGTCTTAGCAAACTCATCCCTGGATATTGTATTACATGACACATACTACGTAGTCGCACACTTCCACTACGTCTTATCTATAGGAGCAGTATTTGCAATTATAGGCGGATTCGTACACTGATTTCCACTATTTACTGGCTTCTCATTACATAGCACTTTAACAAAAGCCCAATTCGGGGTTATATTTATTGGCGTAAACATAACATTCTTCCCCCAACACTTTTTAGGTCTTGCTGGAATGCCACGACGGTACTCAGACTACCCAGACGCCTACACACTATGGAACACTGTCTCATCAATTGGATCACTAACATCACTTGTTGCCGTCATCATAATAATATATATTATCTGAGAGGCATTTTCTGCCAAACGGACCCCAAATAACACAGAACTAACACACGTCAACCTAGAGTGACTCCACGGCTGCCCGCCCCCATACCACACGTATGAAGAACCAGCCTTTGTCCAATCTTAACCTGCCAAGAGACGAGGGACTCGAACCCCCACCTTTTAGTTTCAAGCTAAACGTACGCCCACTGCGTACCCCTCTCTTATCAAACACGAGCCTCTAGTAAATTATTACATAGCACTGTCAGGGCTAAATTACAGTCTAACCCCTGTGAGACTCAATGGCACAACCTGCCCAACTAGGATTCCAAGACGCAGCATCCCCCATCATAGAAGAGCTCCTCCACTTCCACGACCACGCACTTATAATCGTATTCCTTATCAGCGCCTTCGTCCTATATATTATCTCTCTTATAATAACAACCACACTAACGCACACTAACACAATAGATGCCCAAGCAGTTGAAATAATCTGAACAGTCCTGCCGTCTATCATTCTAATCATAATTGCACTGCCGTCCTTACGAATCCTGTACCTAATAGATGAGATTAACAACCCACACCTAACAATTAAGGCCCTTGGACACCAATGATATTGAAGCTACGAATACACAGACTATGAAAACCTAACATTTGACTCCTATATGACCCCAACAACAGACCTGTGATCAGGGGCCATTCGACTACTAGAGACAGACCACCGAATAGTTGTACCCGTAGAGTCCCCGATCCGCATGTTAATTTCAGCCGAAGACGTCCTTCACTCTTGAGCCGTCCCCTCACTAGGCATTAAAACCGATGCAATCCCTGGGCGACTAAACCAGACAACATTTACTACAGCTTCCCCAGGCCTATTTTACGGCCAGTGCTCAGAAATCTGCGGGTCAAACCACAGCTTTATGCCCATTGTAGTAGAAGCCACCACCCTAGACAACTTCGAATTATGGTCTAACATGATACTTCAATCTTTAAGAAGCTTTACATAATAGCATTGGCCTTTTAAGCCAAAGATTGGAACAATAACCACTTAAAGACGTGCCCCAACTAAACCCCGCTCCGTGACTTATAATTATGTTAACCGTATGGTTTATCACCCTCCTTATAATAAAACCAAAGCTGTTAAAACACCAGATAGCCAACCAACCAACTACAAAACCCCTAAGCACCCAGCCCCCATGCTGATCCTGATTATGATGTTAAACCTATTCGACCAATTCGCAACCCCACAGATAATAGGAGTCCCATTAATCCTGCTTGCCCTACTGGCCCCAACAACACTATTTCACTCACAAACACATCTAATACCAAGCCGCACATGGGCACTAAAACTATGACTAATAAAAACCGCCACAAAACAACTAATATCCCCAATCAGTAAGACAGGACACCCCTGAGCACTGCTTCTATTAACAATTTTGTTATACCTATTAACAATCAACCTGCTAGGGCTATTACCATACACATTTACCCCCACCACACAACTATCCATAAACATAAGCCTGGCCCTACCAATATGACTATTTACAGTACTTGTTGGGCTTTGAAACCAGCCCACCGCCTCCATCGGACACCTACTACCCATGGGCACACCCACCCCGCTAGTTCCAATTTTAGTAATTATCGAAACAGCTAGCCTATTAATTCGACCCCTAGCCCTGGGGGTGCGTCTTACTGCAAACCTAACTGCAGGACACCTGTTAATCCAACTTATCTCAACAGCCACACTTGTATTAATGCCATTAATACCATCAGTATCAGTGCTAACCTCAGTCACCCTCCTATTGTTAACCGCCCTAGAAGTCGCTGTTGCAATGATCCAAGCATATGTATTCGTACTATTATTAAGTCTCTACCTACAAGAAAACGTTTAATGACCCACCAAGCCCACAGCTTCCACATAGTAGACCAAAGCCCATGGCCCCTAACAGGGGCCATTGCAGCCTTATTAATAACCTCTGGGCTCGCAATATGGTTCCACTTTGGCTCAAATACATTAATAACCATCGGCCTTACCACTATACTATTAACAATACTGCAATGATGACGAGATGTTGTTCGGGAAGGAACCTACCAAGGCCACCACACCCACCAAGTTCAACAGGGACTTCGTTATGGCATAATTTTATTCATTGCCTCAGAGGTTTTCTTTTTCATCGGGTTCTTTTGAGCATTCTATCACTCAAGCCTTGCACCTACACCAGAGCTTGGAGGTTGTTGACCCCCAAGCGGAATTACTCCCCTAAACCCGTTTGAAGTTCCCCTACTTAATACCGCAGTACTACTGGCATCAGGTGTTACAGTAACCTGAGCCCACCATTCAATCATAGGAGGAGAACGAAAAGAGGCCATACAGGCCCTAGTGCTTACAATCATACTGGGGGCCTACTTTACACTACTACAGGCTATAGAATATCTGGAGGCCTCTTTCACAGTAGCAGACGGAGCCTATGGCACCACCTTTTTTGTGGCCACTGGCTTCCACGGACTACATGTAATCATTGGGACTAGCTTCCTAGTAGTCTGCCTGCTACGCCAAATAAAATTCCACTTCACCACTGACCACCACTTTGGATTCGAAGCGGCCGCATGATACTGACACTTTGTAGACGTTGTTTGACTCTTCCTTTACATCTCAATCTATTGATGAGGTTCATAACTTCCTTAGTATTTAAAAGTACAGGTGACTTCCACTCACAAAGCCTTAGCTCATAATTAACCCTAAGAGGAAGTAATAAACATTATAATAGTAACTCTAATATCCACCGCACTAACCGCCGCCCTAATCATCATTAGCTTTTGACTACCACAAGCCACCCCTGACACAGAAAAATTGTCCCCATACGAATGCGGCTTTGACCCAGTCGGTTCAGCACGACTACCTTTCTCATTGCGATTTTTTCTAGTCGCTATCTTATTCCTACTTTTTGACCTAGAAATCGCCCTACTCCTACCAACCCCGTGAGCTATTAACTTACCCTCCCCCAATTCAACCCTTATATGAACTACAACAATTATCACCCTACTAGCCCTGGGCCTAGTCTATGAGTGATCCCAAGGAGGACTAGAATGAGCAGAATATAGAGGCTAATCTAAAGCAAGATCACTAATTTCGACTTAGTACATCCCAAAATAATGGGGCCACT
Source organism: Euleptes europaea (assembly GCF_029931775.1). Lineage (NCBI taxonomy): Eukaryota > Metazoa > Chordata > Lepidosauria > Squamata > Sphaerodactylidae > Euleptes > Euleptes europaea. Next base: position 4,972 of record NW_026612533.1, on the reverse strand, counting down.
AACTATGCTACCTCAACACCTACTGATACTAGCCATCTTTACCCTAAGCCTTATAGGACTAGCACTCCACCGTAAACATCTTGTATCTGCCCTTCTATGCATCGAGGGCCTGCTTTTAAGCCTATTTATTGGACTTAGTGCTATCTCCTTAACCCAACACCTGTCAACCACTGCCACCCTTCCAATTACCCTCTTGACCATGTCCGCATGTGAGGCAGGAGCAGGACTGGCCCTATTAGCTGCATCCTCCCGCACTCACGCAACAGACCACCTAAAAACCATAAGCCTATTAAAATGCTAAAACTAACCATAGCAACAGTAATACTAGTCCCAACCGCCCTTTTAGCCCCAACTAAATACACCTTCCACATTTATACGGCCCTATCTATAACAACAACACTCCTATTAATAGGACAATTAAACGCCCCCACACTAACAAAAATCTGACATGTCAACACATGGATAACACTCGACCAATTCTCAACCCCCCTGACTATTCTTTCATCCTGATTGCTCCCACTTATAGTAGTAGCAAGCCAAAGCCACATGGCCAAAGAGCCTCAGTCCCGACAACGCCTGTTCTTATCAACCTGTGCTCTGCTACAAACCACCCTAATTCTAACATTCGCCTCAAACAACTTAATACTATTCTACCTGTTATTTGAAGCAACACTAATCCCAACACTAATCCTTATCACGCGTTGGGGCAGCCAAACAGAGCGACTCGCCGCAGGCACTTATTTCCTGTTCTATACACTATCCGGCTCACTCCCACTATTAGTAATAATTTTATATTCATACACCCACAACTACCACACAACACCACTAATAATGTCAATAAAGCACCCAGAAATACTAATAACATGAACCAACTCACTAGTATGACTATCATGTCTTCTAGCATTTATAGTAAAAATACCCCTATACTCCATGCACTTATGACTACCAAAAGCACACGTTGAGGCCCCAATCGCTGGATCAATAATCCTGGCCGCCGTACTTCTTAAACTGGGAGGATACGGCATCATCCGAATCACCCCAATCCTAAACCCAACAACACAAACTATGTGCTACCCCCTCATTATTCTAGCCCTCTGGGGAATAATTATAACCAGCCTCATTTGCCTACGTCAAACAGACTTAAAATCCATCATTGCCTACTCCTCAGTAAGCCACATAGGCCTTGTAACTGCAGGAGCCCTAATTCAGACCCCATGAAGTATCTCAGGAACAATAATTCTAATGGTCGCCCACGGATTAGCCTCTTCTATACTATTTTGCCTAGCCAACACAAACTATGAACGAACCCACACTCGAACTTTATTAATAACACGGGGCCTTCAACTCACCCTCCCACTTATAGCCACATGATGACTTATGGCAAACTTAGCCAACATGGCCCTACCCCCTACAATCAACCTGATGGGGGAATTAATAATCATTACTTCTGCTATAAACTGAGCCACCATAACAATCATCTTAACAGGCCTAACGACGCTATTAACCGCCCTATACTCCCTATATGTCTTCATTATAACGCAACGAAACAAAACACCAACAAATACCTCCCACCCACCCTCAAACACCCGAGAACACCTATTAATAGCCCTTCACCTCATCCCTATGGCACTATTAATTATAAACCCAAAACTAATCCTGTAGCACCCAGAAGTAGGCATAGTTTGATCAAAACACTAAGCTGTGGACTTAACAACAGGGGCACCCCGCCCCTTGCATACCGAGAGGGACGACACAAATTGGAACTGCTAATTCAAATTACCGAAGTTAAATTCTCCGGACCACTCCACATTATAACCCAAGACTTTCAAAGGATATTAGACCTTCCTTTAATCTTAGGCATTAACACTACTTGGTGCAACTCCAAGTGAAAGTACATGACCTCCATACTATTCTACTCAACCATAATTTCAACCCTGCTAGTCCTTATTGCCCCTATTATTACCTCTATGTTTATTACACAAGCCTCGGGCTACTTCACACAAACTACTAAACTTGCCTGCCTGACAAGCCTAATTCCAACCAATATTTTTATCAACTACGGAATACAAACAACTATAACCAACGCTACCTGACTACAAACGTCCTTCAACATTAATATCAGCTTCCTATTTGATATTTACTCTACCACGTTTATAACAACAGCCCTATTTATCACCTGGGCCATCCTGGAGTTCTCAGATTGATATATAAAACTAGACCCGAACAAAAACAAATTTATAAAATACTTAATACTATTCCTCCTAGCCATAATAACCATAACAACAGCAAACAGCCTATTACAACTATTTGTTGGCTGGGAAGGGGTAGGCATCATATCCTTCTTACTAATCGGGTGGTGGCACGGGCGCACCAATGCAAACACATCCGCCCTACAAGCTGTTATATACAACCGAATCGGAGACATTGGACTAATCCTGTCTTTAGCTTGATTCGCAATACACTACAACACATGGGACGTACAACAAACATTCTCACATACGACCCCCCCCACCCTGCCACTACTAGGCCTAGTCTTAGCAGCCATGGGAAAATCCGCCCAATTTGGGCTACACCCATGGCTGCCAGCAGCCATAGAAGGCCCAACCCCAGTATCAGCACTACTTCACTCTAGCACAATAGTCGTTGCCGGAATTTTTCTACTGGCCCGGCTATTCCCAATAATACAAAACAGCCAGGCCACAACTACCCTCTGCCTATGCCTAGGAGCAATAACTACAACCTTTGCAGCACTCTGTGCCCTCACACAAAACGATATCAAAAAGATCATTGCCTTCTCCACCTCAAGCCAGCTCGGCCTAATAATACTAACACTAGGACTAAACCAGCCACAGTTAACATACCTACACATCACCACACACGCCTTTTTCAAGGCCATACTATTCCTATGCGCAGGTTCAGTAATTCATAATCTCGGGGACGAACAAGACATCCGAAAAATAGGAAGCACCCAAAAAACAATACCGCTAACCACAACCTGTATAACTATCGGCAACCTAGCCCTAACAGGGGCCCCCTTCCTAGCTGGATTTTACACTAAAGACGTAATCATTGAAACAATAAACACATCACACTTAAACGCCTGAGCCCTATCAACCACTATTATTGCTACCGCCCTTACAGCCGCCTACAGCCTACGCCTAACCTTTTATGTCCAAACAAATAAGCCTCGATACAACACAACTACAACCCCAGCAGAAACAAACCCAAGCCAGACTCGACCCCTAGTACGACTCGCCATAGGAAGTATTATATCTGGCCTATTTGTGGCCACAACAATACTACCAACCCCACCCCAAACAATAACAATGGGCCCAATTACAAAACTAGCCGCCACAATTATCACGCTAGTAGGCCTGCTATGTGCTATAGATATCACCATACAAACATCCAACCTATTAAAACCAAAACAAAGTACACCAAGTACATCCTCAACACAACTGGGGTTCTTTAACACCCTTGCACACCGAGCCCAACCAAAATACAACATACAATTCGGACAAAACACCGCTATGCACTTAAATGACCTTATCTGATATGAGGCCATCGCCCCAAAAACAGCCATATTAATTAACACCGCCCTAGCTAAAAAACTGTCCAAATCACACACCGGACACATCAAAACATACCTAGTCATACTTATTGCCACTCTAGCCGCCGCAATTACCACATACTACTAAACCGCACGTAGCCCCCCAAAACTCGACCCTCGAGTTAACTCAAGGACAACAAACAGGGCCACCATTAAACTCCCCCCACACAACAATAATAACGGCCCGCCCAAAGAATATATCAATGCAACACCACTAAAATCAGTCCGAGTACCCTCAAAACCAAAATCGTCCCCACCAGACGCCCCACACCCATCAATAGACAACCCTCCAAAGTACCAAACTAAAAACAAAACTAATATAAAATACCCAAACACATAATACAAAACAGAGTAATCCAACCACACCTCAGGATATTGGTCTGCTGAAAGTGCCACAGAATAAGCAAAGACTACCAATATCCCACCTAAATAAATTAAAAATAACACCAATGCAATAAAGGACCCACCAAAAATAACTAACACCACACTACCACCCAACGCAGACACTACAAGTCCCATCGCCCCAAAAACAGGAGAAGGATTTGACGCTACACCAATAAACCCCAACACCATACACAACACAGTAAAAAAAACAAAGTACGACATAATTTTCATTTGGCCATGCCAAAACCTGTGATACGAAAAACCACCGTTGTTATTCAACTATAAAAACCAATAATGACCCCAATCCGAAAAACACACCCAATAATCAAAATAATAAACAACTCATTTATTGACCTCCCCACACCATCAAACATCTCCGCTTGATGAAACTTTGGGTCCTTGTTAGGGCTGTGCCTACTAATCCAAATCTCCACCGGCCTATTCTTGGCCATGCACTACACCGCAGACACCTCCACAGCATTCTCATCAATCGCCCACATCTGTCGTGACGTACAACACGGCTGACTAATCCGAAACATCCACGCCAACGGCGCCTCCATATTTTTTATCTGCCTTTATATACACATCGGGCGAGGCCTATACTACGGCTCATACTTATACAAAGAGACCTGAAACATCGGCGTGGCCCTACTATTCCTAGTAATAGCAACCGCGTTCGTGGGCTATGTCCTGCCATGGGGACAGATATCATTCTGAGGGGCTACCGTAATCACAAACCTACTATCAGCAGTTCCATATATAGGAAACACCCTAGTAGAGTGAATTTGAGGCGGGTTCGCCGTAGATAACGCAACACTAACACGATTTTTCACTTTCCACTTCCTACTGCCATTCATCATCTCAGCCACTGCAATCCTACACATACTATTCCTACACGAAACGGGATCAAACAACCCAACAGGGGTAAACTCAAACTCAGATAAAATTCCGTTCCACCCATACTTTTCAACTAAAGAC
>NW_026612532.1:0-17443 GCF_029931775.1 Euleptes europaea | reverse complement strand
TACAAAAAAGACTCAACTCTTAACTCTAGTCCCCAAAACTAGTGTTTTCACTTAAACTATTTTCTGAGACCACCCCACCCAAATAGGCTTCACCCCCACACGGGGGTGGAGCCTATATGGCCACTTAACAACCTTATAAACTCCAAGGCCTCCGCCCGCAGTATATCAAAAAAAAGACTCAACTCTTAACTCTAGTCCCCAAAACTAGTGTTTTCACTTAAACTATTTTCTAAGACCACCCCACCCAAATAGGCTTCACCCCCACACGGGGGTGGAGCCTATATGGCCACTTAACAACCTTATAAACTCCAAGGCCTCCGCCCGCAGTATATCAAAAAAAAGACTCAACTCTTAACTCTAGTCCCCAAAACTAGTGTTTTCACTTAAACTATTTTCTAAGACCACCCCACCCAAATAGGCTTCACCCCCACACGGGGGTGGAGCCTATATGGCCACTTAACAACCTTATAAACTCCAAGGCCTCCGCCCGCAGTATATCAAAAAAAGACTCAACTCTTAACTCTAGTCCCCAAAACTAGTGTTTTCACTTAAACTATTTTCTGAGACCACCCCACCCAAATAGGCTTCACCCCCACACGGGGGTGGAGCCTATATGGCCACTTAACAACCTTATAAACTCCAAGGCCTCCGCCCGCAGTATATCAAAAAAAAGACTCAACTCTTAACTCTAGTCCCCAAAACTAGTGTTTTCACTTAAACTATTTTCTGAGACCACCCCACCCAAATAGGCTTCACCCCCACACGGGGGTGGAGCCTATATGGCCATTTAACAACCTTATAAACTCCAGGACCTCCATTAGTGTCTAGGGTTATGGGGGGTCCCCCTTTACATACTATGTATAATCAACATACATTTATTTGCCCCATGAATATTGTCCCAGTACATATTATTATTAATTTTACATAATACATACTATGTATAATCAACATACATCTATCTGCCCCATGAATATTGTCCCAGTACATCCTATCATTGATTTTACATAGTACATATCATCAAATAAGCGTGGATTAATAAATCCATGTATTTAAGACATATTGATTCTTTACCGGACATATCCCGAGAGATCATCAATCCTTGTATTCGCACACCAGGTGCCCAGTCTCGTAGTCCATGAAATGTAGACTAACACACAGTGCCCTTTCCAAGGCCTCTGGTTCTGTGAGGTCAAGTCCATTAATCGCTGACGTATCACTCGTGCCTTTTAAGAGGCCTTTGGTTGCTAGGATTAGTTACACGTCTCCTCATACTCATAGCATCCCTGTGCTGTCATGCGGCTGGTATTTTTATTTTTAGGGTGGTATATCACAACCTCATTTCCAGTGGCTGTCAACTAACAACTCTGCTGAACCTACGGTGCAAGATGGCCCACGATCCCACAAGCCCACCCAGGGGTAAATTATTCATGCTCGAAGGACATATAATTATTTACTAGACTAAAAACCAATGAATAAACACGACACCTATACCTATACCTATACCTATACCTACACCTACACCTACACCTACACCCATACCCACACCCATACCCATACCCATACCCACACCCATACCCATACCCATACCCATACCCACACCACACACACACACACACACACACACACACACACGCCCCCCATACACCCACATACACCCACACACACCCACGCCCCGAACACGCCCATACTCACACGGCTACCTCCGGCAAACCCCCCTTACCCCCCACTAAGAATTTTTCCCTGCAATTAAAGTGCTTCTCGCCAAACCCCTAAAACGAGATTTAATTGCAAAAATTTTTTCTTAGTTGCGATCCAAGACTTGCCATAATACCACAAGAACAAAAATCGCAGCTCCCCACACACAAAATAAAACCCCAAAATGTATATATATATATATATATATATATATATATATTACACACACTAAACCACACAACGGCAACTCCGTTACTGTAGCTTAAATAATACTAAAGCACGGCCCTGAAGTTGCCGTTATGGATCCTAGTAATTTCCCGGAAACACACCGTTTTGGTCCTAAACTTATTATTATTTTTAACTCGAATTACACATGCAAGCCTCCACACCCCTGTGCAAACCCCCACACAGTGCCTACCCACTAGGCCAGGAGCAGGTATCAGGCACACCACACTATTTAGCCCCAGACACCTAGCACCGCCACACCCACACGGGGCCCAGCAGTGATAAACATTAATGTATAAGCCATAAAGCTTGACTTAGCCACAGTTAAACCAGACGGGGCGGTAAATTTCGTGCCAGCCACCGCGGTTATACGAAAGCCCCAAAATAATAATACTCGGCGTAAAAAGTGACTAGACCCCTAAAACTTAATAAAAGAAGGCTGAGCTGCACCTACGTTGTAAAATACTAACCAATGCAAAAACAACTCCACCCCTCCCACAATTAATTAAGCCCCATCGACTCACGAAAGCCAAGGCCCAAACTAGGATTAGATACCCTATTATGCTTGGCCATAAACCAAACTTGCACCTTACACTAGCAACTCGCCAGAGAATTACAAGTGAAAAACTTAAAACTCTAAGGACTTGACGGTGCCCCAAACCAACCTAGAGGAGCTTGTCCTATAATCGATACTCCACGCCAAACCTTACCCCCTTTTGCCTTTACCCAGCCTATATACCGCCGTCGCAAACCTACCTTATGAAAGAACTGCCGTAAGTAAGATAGATAACATTTAACACGTCAGGTCAAGGTGTAGCATATAAGGGGGCAGAGATGAGCTACATTTTCTACACTAGAAAACACCACAAGTGACATGAAACCTTCACCAGAAGGTGGATTTAGCAGTAAAACAAGCAAGATAAGCCTGTTTGAAGCCTGCCATGGGACACGTACACACCGCCCGTCACCCTCCTCAAGAACTAATAAACCACACTTTATAAAAAACAAAACACCAACAGATGAGGCAAGTCGTAACAAGGTAAGTGTACTGGAAAGTGCACTTGGCCACTAAATCAAGAGGTAGCTTACACTTATATAAAGCATTCAACTTACAATTGAAAAACGTTTAAACAAAAACCCGCTTGAGCCCAAACTCCACAGCTCAACAAACAGTTCAAAACCTCAAGCCCCACTATAAACCAAACCATTTAACCCAGTACCAGTATATTTTTAGGCGATAGAAAACACCCACTTGACGCAATAGCATATAGTACCGCAAGGGAACAATGAAAGAACTATGAAAAACCCCAAGCACCAACAAAGCAAAGATCTGACCTTGTACCTTTTGCATCATGGTTTAATAAGCAAATACAGATAAAGCGCACTAAAACCTGCTCACCCGAACCCAGACGAGCTACCTAACAGCAACTTTTTGAGTACACCCGTCCCTGTGGCAAAAGGCTGGAGAGACTGCTAGGTAGAGGTGACACGCCTATCGAGCCTGGTGATAGCTGGTTGCTCAATAAAAGAATTCTAGTTCAACTATAGGACGCCTGAACCTAAATACAAGCATATTTACCACTGTCACTCCTATACTATATACAATAAGGGTACAGCCTTATTGTAATTGAAAACAACCAATCCTAGAGGAAAACACCAAATAAAACACACCAGTTGGCCTTAAAGCAGCCACCAAAAACTAAACGCGTCACAGCACACAATCTTAAAGATACTAAACAAACCAAGAACCCCTAGACCACTTAACTGAGCTACTCTACCACAATAGAGACACCACTGTTAAAATTAGTAATAAGAGCCCCGCTCTCTACATGCACCCCCATAAACTGGAAATAGATAAACTACCAGTAAATAACAGACCACAAATGGAAAAATTTAACACACTTTTTAACCATATAATATAACCCCCTGTTAACCCAACACAGGAGTGCAGCACAGACAGATTAAACGCCACAAAAGGAACTCAGCCACTTAGGGCCCCAACTGTTTACCAAAAACATAGCCTTTAGCCACACAAGTATTAAAGGTGCTGCCTGCCCAGTGATCTTTTAAACGGCCGCGGTATTCTAACCGTGCAAAGGTAGCGTAATCACTTGTCACTTAAATAATGACTAGTATGAACGGCTAAATGAGGGCCCAACTGTCTCCTAAAGCAGATCAATGAACTTGATCCCCTAGTTAAAAAGCTAGGATGTAAACATAAGACGAAAAGACCCTGTGGAGCTTAAAACAAAAACTAATAACCACGGGGCCTCTACCCCCCCCCCTTAGCCTTGTTTTTAGTTGGGGCGACTTCGGAAATAAACAAAACTTCCAAGACCACAGACCAAAAATCTATCAAAGACCCACAAGCCAATGAGACCACCATAAAATTGACCCTGTAACACAGATCAACGAACCAAGTTACCCCAGGGATAACAGCGCCATCCTCTTTTAGAGCCCCTATCGCCAAGAGGGTTTACGACCTCGATGTTGGATCAGGACATCCTGGTGGTGCAGCCACTACCAAGGGTTCGTTTGTTCAACGATTAACTAGTCCTACGTGATCTGAGTTCAGACCGGAGAAATCCAGGTCGGTTTCTATCTATGTTTTTCTCCCTTCAGTACGAAAGGACCCAGGGAGAAGCACCAATAGGACCCCCACGTGCTAATACCAAGCTCTTACCCACACTAAAGAGCCCATTTATCAAAACCAGCGGCCTAAGACCAGGGCCACGCTTTAGGGTGGCAGAGCCAGGTAATTATGCAAAAGGCCTAAGCCCTTACAACAGAAGCTCAAATCTTCTCCCTAATAATTAAAACCACAATAACCCTAGTAGTTAACCCACTAACACTCATCATCCCAATCCTACTAGCAGTTGCCTTCCTAACCCTATTAGAACGAAAAACCCTAGGCTACATACAACTACGCAAGGGCCCAAACATTGTAGGGCCCTACGGCCTACTACAACCAATTGCAGACGGACTAAAACTTTTCACCAAAGAACCCATCCGACCAACGGCATCAACACCAACACTATTTTTAGCCATACCAATACTAGCACTACTACTGTCACTAACAATTTGAGCCCCCATTCCAATACCAAACCCCATCATGGACGCTAATTTAGGCCTATTAATACTACTGGCTATCTCAAGCCTTGCTGTATACTCAATTCTATGATCTGGGTGAGCAACAAACTCAAAATACGCCCTCGTTGGCGCCCTACGGGCAGTCGCACAAACTATCTCTTATGAGGTAACAATAGGAATCATTGTACTATCAACCATAATATTCACGGGGGGATTTTCAATACAAACCCTGCTAACAACACAAAAAAACACGTGATTAGCAACATGTGTATGACCACTAATAATAATATGATACATCTCAACAATTGCAGAAACAAACCGGGCCCCATTCGACCTAACCGAAGGCGAGTCAGAGCTTGTCTCAGGATTTAATGTTGAATACGCAGCCGGCCCATTCGCACTATTCTTCCTAGCAGAATACGCAAACATCTTAATAATAAACACCCTCTCATGTATCCTATTCCTAGGCCCAAACTGCCCCAACACCCCAGAACTATTTTCAATAAATATTATGATTAAAACCTGCATGTTAACACTGGGCTTCCTGTGAATCCGCGCATCATATCCACGATTTCGATATGACCAACTAATGCACCTACTTTGAAAAAACTTCCTACCACTAACCCTAGCCCTTTGCGTCTGATACATTGCCACACCCATTTCAATATCAGGCACCCCCCCACTAACATAACCCAAACTTTGGCAGTGTGCCCGAAACATTAAGGACTACTTTGATAGAGTATGATATGGAGACTCGCCCCTCCCACTTCCTTAGAAAGACAGGCTACGAACCTGCACTACGAAGCCCAAAACTTCGTGTACTTCCAATTATACTACCTACTAGTAAAGTCAGCTAATAAAGCTTTCGGGCCCATACCCCGACAATGTTGGTACACAACCCTTCCTATACTAATAAGCCCAATAACACAAACAATCCTAATCTCAAGCCTAGCGACAGGCACCATCATCACCACATCAAGCCACCACTGACTACTTGCATGACTTGGACTAGAAATCAATACACTAGCCATACTACCACACATTACTAAACAACACCACCCACGAGCAACAGAAGCCGCCACAAAATATTTCCTAACACAAGCTGCAGCCGCTGCCCTAATCCTCCTGGCCAGCCTGATCAACACCTGACAGACCGGACAATGAACAATTATACAGCCAACGCACAACTCAACTGCACTAATTTTAACAGTAGCCATCGCAATAAAACTAGGCTTGGCACCAACACACTTCTGATACCCAGAGGTCCTGCAGGGGTCTACAATAATAACCGCCCTAATCATATCAACATGACAAAAACTTGCCCCCCTAGCCCTACTTTATATAATACACAACCACCTATCACTAAACCTGGTCCTAGTGCTGGGACTCCTATCCACAATAATTGGGGGGTGGTCAGGCCTAAATCAGACACAACTCCGAAAAATCATGGCCTTCTCCTCAATCGCCCATATGGGATGATTAACAATTGCCCTAACTATGGGCCACAGCCTTACAACACTAACCATAATTATCTATTTAGCCGCAACCACAGCAATATTTACCTCTATATTAACAGCATCAACAAAAAACATCACAGACCTTACTACCACCTGGTCTAACTCCTCTACACTTTTAACCATAATAATACTAACACTAATATCACTAGGGGGCCTTCCCCCCCTAACAGGGTTCATGCCAAAACTGCTAATTATCAAAGAACTAACACTACACCAGCTAACCCCACTAGCCACAACATTAGCCCTAATAAGCCTACCAAGCCTATTCTTTTATACCCGCCTAGCCTATTTCACTACACTAACAAACCCGCCCACCACAACCACAACAAAAAACACATGACGATTCAAAAACAACCACACACACCTAATAACCACGGCAACTACTACAACAGCCCTCCTTCTACCAATCACACCACTACTATACAACATATAAACCCCGCCCCACCCCCAGGGACTTAGGTTAACTATTTAAACCAGGGGCCTTCAAAGCCCCAAACAAGAAACACATCTTATTCCCTGAAGGCCTGTAAAACACTAATATACATCTCCTGAATGCAACTCAGACACTTTAATTAAGCTAAGACCTCCCTAGACCGACGGGCTTTGATCCCATAAAACTTTAGTTAACAACTAAACACCCTATCCAGCGGGCTTCAATCTACCTTCTCCCGTTATAGAAAAACGGGAGAAGCCCCGGCACCTTTTTGGGTGCGTCTCCAAACTTGCATTTTGTTGCGTTCTACGCTACGGAGCTTGGTACGAAAAGGACTCAAACCTCTGTCTGTGAGACTACAGCTCACCGCCTTGCCCTCGGCCATCCTACCTGTGACCATCAATCGTTGATTTTTTTCGACAAACCACAAAGACATCGGCACCCTGTATCTACTTTTTGGCGCCTGGGCCGGAATAGCCGGCACTGGCCTAAGCTTGCTAATTCGAGCTGAGCTTAGCCAGCCTGGAACCCTTCTTGGGGACGACCAAATCTATAATGTGGTTGTAACCGCCCATGCTTTTGTAATAATCTTCTTCATGGTAATACCCGTAATGATCGGGGGCTTCGGAAACTGGCTGGTTCCACTAATAATTGGGGCCCCAGACATGGCTTTTCCACGAATAAACAACATAAGCTTTTGACTCCTGCCCCCCTCACTACTCCTTTTACTGGCCTCTTCCGGAGTTGAAGCCGGGGCAGGAACTGGCTGAACCGTCTACCCACCACTAGCTGCCAACCTGGCCCATGCAGGAGCATCCGTAGACCTGACAATTTTTTCCCTGCACCTAGCAGGGGTTTCTTCCATCCTGGGGGCTATTAACTTTATTACCACCTGCATTAATATAAAAGCCCCAGCAATAACTCAATACAACACCCCCCTCTTCGTATGATCTGTACTTATCACCGCAGTACTTCTTCTACTGTCTCTGCCAGTACTAGCTGCCGGCATCACAATACTATTAACAGACCGAAACCTAAACACCACCTTCTTTGACCCGGCAGGCGGAGGAGACCCCGTGCTATACCAACACCTGTTCTGATTTTTTGGGCACCCAGAAGTTTACATCTTAATTTTACCCGGATTTGGTATGATCTCCCACATCGTAGCATACTACGCTGGTAAAAAAGAGCCCTTTGGCTACATGGGCATGGTGTGGGCCATGGTCTCTATCGGATTCCTTGGTTTTATCGTCTGAGCCCACCATATATTCACAGTTGGCATGGATGTAGACACCCGCGCATACTTTACCTCTGCCACAATAATTATTGCAATCCCAACTGGGGTAAAAGTATTCAGCTGGTTAGCAACCCTTCATGGCGGACTAATCAAATGAGACGCAGCCTTGCTGTGGGCTCTTGGCTTTATCTTCCTGTTTACCGTGGGCGGACTAACCGGGATCGTCTTAGCAAACTCATCCCTGGATATTGTATTACATGACACATACTACGTAGTCGCACACTTCCACTACGTCTTATCTATAGGAGCAGTATTTGCAATTATAGGCGGATTCGTACACTGATTTCCACTATTTACTGGCTTCTCATTACATAGCACTTTAACAAAAGCCCAATTCGGGGTTATATTTATTGGCGTAAACATAACATTCTTCCCCCAACACTTTTTAGGTCTTGCTGGAATGCCACGACGGTACTCAGACTACCCAGACGCCTACACACTATGGAACACTGTCTCATCAATTGGATCACTAACATCACTTGTTGCCGTCATCATAATAATATATATTATCTGAGAGGCATTTTCTGCCAAACGGACCCCAAATAACACAGAACTAACACACGTCAACCTAGAGTGACTCCACGGCTGCCCGCCCCCATACCACACGTATGAAGAACCAGCCTTTGTCCAATCTTAACCTGCCAAGAGACGAGGGACTCGAACCCCCACCTTTTAGTTTCAAGCTAAACGTACGCCCACTGCGTACCCCTCTCTTATCAAACACGAGCCTCTAGTAAATTATTACATAGCACTGTCAGGGCTAAATTACAGTCTAACCCCTGTGAGACTCAATGGCACAACCTGCCCAACTAGGATTCCAAGACGCAGCATCCCCCATCATAGAAGAGCTCCTCCACTTCCACGACCACGCACTTATAATCGTATTCCTTATCAGCGCCTTCGTCCTATATATTATCTCTCTTATAATAACAACCACACTAACGCACACTAACACAATAGATGCCCAAGCAGTTGAAATAATCTGAACAGTCCTGCCGTCTATCATTCTAATCATAATTGCACTGCCGTCCTTACGAATCCTGTACCTAATAGATGAGATTAACAACCCACACCTAACAATTAAGGCCCTTGGACACCAATGATATTGAAGCTACGAATACACAGACTATGAAAACCTAACATTTGACTCCTATATGACCCCAACAACAGACCTGTGATCAGGGGCCATTCGACTACTAGAGACAGACCACCGAATAGTTGTACCCGTAGAGTCCCCGATCCGCATGTTAATTTCAGCCGAAGACGTCCTTCACTCTTGAGCCGTCCCCTCACTAGGCATTAAAACCGATGCAATCCCTGGGCGACTAAACCAGACAACATTTACTACAGCTTCCCCAGGCCTATTTTACGGCCAGTGCTCAGAAATCTGCGGGTCAAACCACAGCTTTATGCCCATTGTAGTAGAAGCCACCACCCTAGACAACTTCGAATTATGGTCTAACATGATACTTCAATCTTTAAGAAGCTTTACATAATAGCATTGGCCTTTTAAGCCAAAGATTGGAACAATAACCACTTAAAGACGTGCCCCAACTAAACCCCGCTCCGTGACTTATAATTATGTTAACCGTATGGTTTATCACCCTCCTTATAATAAAACCAAAGCTGTTAAAACACCAGATAGCCAACCAACCAACTACAAAACCCCTAAGCACCCAGCCCCCATGCTGATCCTGATTATGATGTTAAACCTATTCGACCAATTCGCAACCCCACAGATAATAGGAGTCCCATTAATCCTGCTTGCCCTACTGGCCCCAACAACACTATTTCACTCACAAACACATCTAATACCAAGCCGCACATGGGCACTAAAACTATGACTAATAAAAACCGCCACAAAACAACTAATATCCCCAATCAGTAAGACAGGACACCCCTGAGCACTGCTTCTATTAACAATTTTGTTATACCTATTAACAATCAACCTGCTAGGGCTATTACCATACACATTTACCCCCACCACACAACTATCCATAAACATAAGCCTGGCCCTACCAATATGACTATTTACAGTACTTGTTGGGCTTTGAAACCAGCCCACCGCCTCCATCGGACACCTACTACCCATGGGCACACCCACCCCGCTAGTTCCAATTTTAGTAATTATCGAAACAGCTAGCCTATTAATTCGACCCCTAGCCCTGGGGGTGCGTCTTACTGCAAACCTAACTGCAGGACACCTGTTAATCCAACTTATCTCAACAGCCACACTTGTATTAATGCCATTAATACCATCAGTATCAGTGCTAACCTCAGTCACCCTCCTATTGTTAACCGCCCTAGAAGTCGCTGTTGCAATGATCCAAGCATATGTATTCGTACTATTATTAAGTCTCTACCTACAAGAAAACGTTTAATGACCCACCAAGCCCACAGCTTCCACATAGTAGACCAAAGCCCATGGCCCCTAACAGGGGCCATTGCAGCCTTATTAATAACCTCTGGGCTCGCAATATGGTTCCACTTTGGCTCAAATACATTAATAACCATCGGCCTTACCACTATACTATTAACAATACTGCAATGATGACGAGATGTTGTTCGGGAAGGAACCTACCAAGGCCACCACACCCACCAAGTTCAACAGGGACTTCGTTATGGCATAATTTTATTCATTGCCTCAGAGGTTTTCTTTTTCATCGGGTTCTTTTGAGCATTCTATCACTCAAGCCTTGCACCTACACCAGAGCTTGGAGGTTGTTGACCCCCAAGCGGAATTACTCCCCTAAACCCGTTTGAAGTTCCCCTACTTAATACCGCAGTACTACTGGCATCAGGTGTTACAGTAACCTGAGCCCACCATTCAATCATAGGAGGAGAACGAAAAGAGGCCATACAGGCCCTAGTGCTTACAATCATACTGGGGGCCTACTTTACACTACTACAGGCTATAGAATATCTGGAGGCCTCTTTCACAGTAGCAGACGGAGCCTATGGCACCACCTTTTTTGTGGCCACTGGCTTCCACGGACTACATGTAATCATTGGGACTAGCTTCCTAGTAGTCTGCCTGCTACGCCAAATAAAATTCCACTTCACCACTGACCACCACTTTGGATTCGAAGCGGCCGCATGATACTGACACTTTGTAGACGTTGTTTGACTCTTCCTTTACATCTCAATCTATTGATGAGGTTCATAACTTCCTTAGTATTTAAAAGTACAGGTGACTTCCACTCACAAAGCCTTAGCTCATAATTAACCCTAAGAGGAAGTAATAAACATTATAATAGTAACTCTAATATCCACCGCACTAACCGCCGCCCTAATCATCATTAGCTTTTGACTACCACAAGCCACCCCTGACACAGAAAAATTGTCCCCATACGAATGCGGCTTTGACCCAGTCGGTTCAGCACGACTACCTTTCTCATTGCGATTTTTTCTAGTCGCTATCTTATTCCTACTTTTTGACCTAGAAATCGCCCTACTCCTACCAACCCCGTGAGCTATTAACTTACCCTCCCCCAATTCAACCCTTATATGAACTACAACAATTATCACCCTACTAGCCCTGGGCCTAGTCTATGAGTGATCCCAAGGAGGACTAGAATGAGCAGAATATAGAGGCTAATCTAAAGCAAGATCACTAATTTCGACTTAGTACATCCCAAAATAATGGGGCCACTAACTATGCTACCTCAACACCTACTGATACTAGCCATCTTTACCCTAAGCCTTATAGGACTAGCACTCCACCGTAAACATCTTGTATCTGCCCTTCTATGCATCGAGGGCCTGCTTTTAAGCCTATTTATTGGACTTAGTGCTATCTCCTTAACCCAACACCTGTCAACCACTGCCACCCTTCCAATTACCCTCTTGACCATGTCCGCATGTGAGGCAGGAGCAGGACTGGCCCTATTAGCTGCATCCTCCCGCACTCACGCAACAGACCACCTAAAAACCATAAGCCTATTAAAATGCTAAAACTAACCATAGCAACAGTAATACTAGTCCCAACCGCCCTTTTAGCCCCAACTAAATACACCTTCCACATTTATACGGCCCTATCTATAACAACAACACTCCTATTAATAGGACAATTAAACGCCCCCACACTAACAAAAATCTGACATGTCAACACATGGATAACACTCGACCAATTCTCAACCCCCCTGACTATTCTTTCATCCTGATTGCTCCCACTTATAGTAGTAGCAAGCCAAAGCCACATGGCCAAAGAGCCTCAGTCCCGACAACGCCTGTTCTTATCAACCTGTGCTCTGCTACAAACCACCCTAATTCTAACATTCGCCTCAAACAACTTAATACTATTCTACCTGTTATTTGAAGCAACACTAATCCCAACACTAATCCTTATCACGCGTTGGGGCAGCCAAACAGAGCGACTCGCCGCAGGCACTTATTTCCTGTTCTATACACTATCCGGCTCACTCCCACTATTAGTAATAATTTTATATTCATACACCCACAACTACCACACAACACCACTAATAATGTCAATAAAGCACCCAGAAATACTAATAACATGAACCAACTCACTAGTATGACTATCATGTCTTCTAGCATTTATAGTAAAAATACCCCTATACTCCATGCACTTATGACTACCAAAAGCACACGTTGAGGCCCCAATCGCTGGATCAATAATCCTGGCCGCCGTACTTCTTAAACTGGGAGGATACGGCATCATCCGAATCACCCCAATCCTAAACCCAACAACACAAACTATGTGCTACCCCCTCATTATTCTAGCCCTCTGGGGAATAATTATAACCAGCCTCATTTGCCTACGTCAAACAGACTTAAAATCCATCATTGCCTACTCCTCAGTAAGCCACATAGGCCTTGTAACTGCAGGAGCCCTAATTCAGACCCCATGAAGTATCTCAGGAACAATAATTCTAATGGTCGCCCACGGATTAGCCTCTTCTATACTATTTTGCCTAGCCAACACAAACTATGAACGAACCCACACTCGAACTTTATTAATAACACGGGGCCTTCAACTCACCCTCCCACTTATAGCCACATGATGACTTATGGCAAACTTAGCCAACATGGCCCTACCCCCTACAATCAACCTGATGGGGGAATTAATAATCATTACTTCTGCTATAAACTGAGCCACCATAACAATCATCTTAACAGGCCTAACGACGCTATTAACCGCCCTATACTCCCTATATGTCTTCATTATAACGCAACGAAACAAAACACCAACAAATACCTCCCACCCACCCTCAAACACCCGAGAACACCTATTAATAGCCCTTCACCTCATCCCTATGGCACTATTAATTATAAACCCAAAACTAATCCTGTAGCACCCAGAAGTAGGCATAGTTTGATCAAAACACTAAGCTGTGGACTTAACAACAGGGGCACCCCGCCCCTTGCATACCGAGAGGGACGACACAAATTGGAACTGCTAATTCAAATTACCGAAGTTAAATTCTCCGGACCACTCCACATTATAACCCAAGACTTTCAAAGGATATTAGACCTTCCTTTAATCTTAGGCATTAACACTACTTGGTGCAACTCCAAGTGAAAGTACATGACCTCCATACTATTCTACTCAACCATAATTTCAACCCTGCTAGTCCTTATTGCCCCTATTATTACCTCTATGTTTATTACACAAGCCTCGGGCTACTTCACACAAACTACTAAACTTGCCTGCCTGACAAGCCTAATTCCAACCAATATTTTTATCAACTACGGAATACAAACAACTATAACCAACGCTACCTGACTACAAACGTCCTTCAACATTAATATCAGCTTCCTATTTGATATTTACTCTACCACGTTTATAACAACAGCCCTATTTATCACCTGGGCCATCCTGGAGTTCTCAGATTGATATATAAAACTAGACCCGAACAAAAACAAATTTATAAAATACTTAATACTATTCCTCCTAGCCATAATAACCATAACAACAGCAAACAGCCTATTACAACTATTTGTTGGCTGGGAAGGGGTAGGCATCATATCCTTCTTACTAATCGGGTGGTGGCACGGGCGCACCAATGCAAACACATCCGCCCTACAAGCTGTTATATACAACCGAATCGGAGACATTGGACTAATCCTGTCTTTAGCTTGATTCGCAATACACTACAACACATGGGACGTACAACAAACATTCTCACATACGACCCCCCCCACCCTGCCACTACTAGGCCTAGTCTTAGCAGCCATGGGAAAATCCGCCCAATTTGGGCTACACCCATGGCTGCCAGCAGCCATAGAAGGCCCAACCCCAGTATCAGCACTACTTCACTCTAGCACAATAGTCGTTGCCGGAATTTTTCTACTGGCCCGGCTATTCCCAATAATACAAAACAGCCAGGCCACAACTACCCTCTGCCTATGCCTAGGAGCAATAACTACAACCTTTGCAGCACTCTGTGCCCTCACACAAAACGATATCAAAAAGATCATTGCCTTCTCCACCTCAAGCCAGCTCGGCCTAATAATACTAACACTAGGACTAAACCAGCCACAGTTAACATACCTACACATCACCACACACGCCTTTTTCAAGGCCATACTATTCCTATGCGCAGGTTCAGTAATTCATAATCTCGGGGACGAACAAGACATCCGAAAAATAGGAAGCACCCAAAAAACAATACCGCTAACCACAACCTGTATAACTATCGGCAACCTAGCCCTAACAGGGGCCCCCTTCCTAGCTGGATTTTACACTAAAGACGTAATCATTGAAACAATAAACACATCACACTTAAACGCCTGAGCCCTATCAACCACTATTATTGCTACCGCCCTTACAGCCGCCTACAGCCTACGCCTAACCTTTTATGTCCAAACAAATAAGCCTCGATACAACACAACTACAACCCCAGCAGAAACAAACCCAAGCCAGACTCGACCCCTAGTACGACTCGCCATAGGAAGTATTATATCTGGCCTATTTGTGGCCACAACAATACTACCAACCCCACCCCAAACAATAACAATGGGCCCAATTACAAAACTAGCCGCCACAATTATCACGCTAGTAGGCCTGCTATGTGCTATAGATATCACCATACAAACATCCAACCTATTAAAACCAAAACAAAGTACACCAAGTACATCCTCAACACAACTGGGGTTCTTTAACACCCTTGCACACCGAGCCCAACCAAAATACAACATACAATTCGGACAAAACACCGCTATGCACTTAAATGACCTTATCTGATATGAGGCCATCGCCCCAAAAACAGCCATATTAATTAACACCGCCCTAGCTAAAAAACTGTCCAAATCACACACCGGACACATCAAAACATACCTAGTCATACTTATTGCCACTCTAGCCGCCGCAATTACCACATACTACTAAACCGCACGTAGCCCCCCAAAACTCGACCCTCGAGTTAACTCAAGGACAACAAACAGGGCCACCATTAAACTCCCCCCACACAACAATAATAACGGCCCGCCCAAAGAATATATCAATGCAACACCACTAAAATCAGTCCGAGTACCCTCAAAACCAAAATCGTCCCCACCAGACGCCCCACACCCATCAATAGACAACCCTCCAAAGTACCAAACTAAAAACAAAACTAATATAAAATACCCAAACACATAATACAAAACAGAGTAATCCAACCACACCTCAGGATATTGGTCTGCTGAAAGTGCCACAGAATAAGCAAAGACTACCAATATCCCACCTAAATAAATTAAAAATAACACCAATGCAATAAAGGACCCACCAAAAATAACTAACACCACACTACCACCCAACGCAGACACTACAAGTCCCATCGCCCCAAAAACAGGAGAAGGATTTGACGCTACACCAATAAACCCCAACACCATACACAACACAGTAAAAAAAACAAAGTACGACATAATTTTCATTTGGCCATGCCAAAACCTGTGATACGAAAAACCACCGTTGTTATTCAACTATAAAAACCAATAATGACCCCAATCCGAAAAACACACCCAATAATCAAAATAATAAACAACTCATTTATTGACCTCCCCACACCATCAAACATCTCCGCTTGATGAAACTTTGGGTCCTTGTTAGGGCTGTGCCTACTAATCCAAATCTCCACCGGCCTATTCTTGGCCATGCACTACACCGCAGACACCTCCACAGCATTCTCATCAATCGCCCACATCTGTCGTGACGTACAACACGGCTGACTAATCCGAAACATCCACGCCAACGGCGCCTCCATATTTTTTATCTGCCTTTATATACACATCGGGCGAGGCCTATACTACGGCTCATACTTATACAAAGAGACCTGAAACATCGGCGTGGCCCTACTATTCCTAGTAATAGCAACCGCGTTCGTGGGCTATGTCCTGCCATGGGGACAGATATCATTCTGAGGGGCTACCGTAATCACAAACCTACTATCAGCAGTTCCATATATAGGAAACACCCTAGTAGAGTGAATTTGAGGCGGGTTCGCCGTAGATAACGCAACACTAACACGATTTTTCACTTTCCACTTCCTACTGCCATTCATCATCTCAGCCACTGCAATCCTACACATACTATTCCTACACGAAACGGGATCAAACAACCCAACAGGGGTAAACTCAAACTCAGATAAAATTCCGTTCCACCCATACTTTTCAACTAAAGACCTGCTAGGGGCAGCCCTTATAATAATAACACTACTGTACCTATCCCTTTTCTCCCCACAACTGCTTGGGGACCCAGAAAACTTTACCCCAGCAAACCCCCTAATAACCCCACCACACATCAAACCAGAATGGTACTTCCTATTCGCCTACGCCATCCTACGTTCCATCCCAAACAAACTTGGAGGAGTACTTGCCCTAATAATATCCATTATAATCCTACTGCTAATCCCACTTACACACAACTCAAAACAACGAACAAGCACATTCCGACCACTATCACAACTAACATTTTGAACCATAATCGCCACTATCGCTATCCTAACCTGAATCGGAGGACAACCAGTCGAAGACCCATTTATCATAATCGGACAACTAGCTTCCGTCCTATACTTCACAACAATCCTACTATTAAGCCCCACAATCAATAAACTAGAGAATAAACTAATAAACTGATAACCCCACCAGCCCTTGTAGCTTAAACCACACTTAAAGCACTGACCTTGTAAGTCAAAGATTGGAACGCATTACAACCCTGGGGCACTACTCACACCCCCACATACA
>NW_026612531.1:0-17443 GCF_029931775.1 Euleptes europaea | reverse complement strand
TATGGGTATGGGTATGGGTATGGGTGTGGGTATGGGTGTAGGTGTAGGTGTAGGTATAGGTATAGGTATAGGTATAGGTGTCGTGTTTATTCATTGGTTTTTAGTCTAGTAAATAATTATATGTCCTTCGAGCATGAATAATTTACCCCTGGGTGGGCTTGTGGGATCGTGGGCCATCTTGCACCGTAGGTTCAGCAGAGTTGTTAGTTGACAGCCACTGGAAATGAGGTTGTGATATACCACCCTAAAAATAAAAATACCAGCCGCATGACAGCACAGGGATGCTATGAGTATGAGGAGACGTGTAACTAATCCTAGCAACCAAAGGCCTCTTAAAAGGCACGAGTGATACGTCAGCGATTAATGGACTTGACCTCACAGAACCAGAGGCCTTGGAAAGGGCACTGTGTGTTAGTCTACATTTCATGGACTACGAGACTGGGCACCTGGTGTGCGAATACAAGGATTGATGATCTCTCGGGATATGTCCGGTAAAGAATCAATATGTCTTAAATACATGGATTTATTAATCCACGCTTATTTGATGATATGTACTATGTAAAATCAATGATAGGATGTACTGGGACAATATTCATGGGGCAGATAGATGTATGTTGATTATACATAGTATGTATTATGTAAAATTAATAATAATATGTACTGGGACAATATTCATGGGGCAAATAAATGTATGTTGATTATACATAGTATGTAAAGGGGGACCCCCCATAACCCTAGACACTAATGGAGGTCCTGGAGTTTATAAGGTTGTTAAATGGCCATATAGGCTCCACCCCCGTGTGGGGGTGAAGCCTATTTGGGTGGGGTGGTCTCAGAAAATAGTTTAAGTGAAAACACTAGTTTTGGGGACTAGAGTTAAGAGTTGAGTCTTTTTTTTGATATACTGCGGGCGGAGGCCTTGGAGTTTATAAGGTTGTTAAGTGGCCATATAGGCTCCACCCCCGTGTGGGGGTGAAGCCTATTTGGGTGGGGTGGTCTCAGAAAATAGTTTAAGTGAAAACACTAGTTTTGGGGACTAGAGTTAAGAGTTGAGTCTTTTTTTGATATACTGCGGGCGGAGGCCTTGGAGTTTATAAGGTTGTTAAGTGGCCATATAGGCTCCACCCCCGTGTGGGGGTGAAGCCTATTTGGGTGGGGTGGTCTTAGAAAATAGTTTAAGTGAAAACACTAGTTTTGGGGACTAGAGTTAAGAGTTGAGTCTTTTTTTTGATATACTGCGGGCGGAGGCCTTGGAGTTTATAAGGTTGTTAAGTGGCCATATAGGCTCCACCCCCGTGTGGGGGTGAAGCCTATTTGGGTGGGGTGGTCTTAGAAAATAGTTTAAGTGAAAACACTAGTTTTGGGGACTAGAGTTAAGAGTTGAGTCTTTTTTTTGATATACTGCGGGCGGAGGCCTTGGAGTTTATAAGGTTGTTAAGTGGCCATATAGGCTCCACCCCCGTGTGGGGGTGAAGCCTATTTGGGTGGGGTGGTCTCAGAAAATAGTTTAAGTGAAAACACTAGTTTTGGGGACTAGAGTTAAGAGTTGAGTCTTTTTTGTATGTGGGGGTGTGAGTAGTGCCCCAGGGTTGTAATGCGTTCCAATCTTTGACTTACAAGGTCAGTGCTTTAAGTGTGGTTTAAGCTACAAGGGCTGGTGGGGTTATCAGTTTATTAGTTTATTCTCTAGTTTATTGATTGTGGGGCTTAATAGTAGGATTGTTGTGAAGTATAGGACGGAAGCTAGTTGTCCGATTATGATAAATGGGTCTTCGACTGGTTGTCCTCCGATTCAGGTTAGGATAGCGATAGTGGCGATTATGGTTCAAAATGTTAGTTGTGATAGTGGTCGGAATGTGCTTGTTCGTTGTTTTGAGTTGTGTGTAAGTGGGATTAGCAGTAGGATTATAATGGATATTATTAGGGCAAGTACTCCTCCAAGTTTGTTTGGGATGGAACGTAGGATGGCGTAGGCGAATAGGAAGTACCATTCTGGTTTGATGTGTGGTGGGGTTATTAGGGGGTTTGCTGGGGTAAAGTTTTCTGGGTCCCCAAGCAGTTGTGGGGAGAAAAGGGATAGGTACAGTAGTGTTATTATTATAAGGGCTGCCCCTAGCAGGTCTTTAGTTGAAAAGTATGGGTGGAACGGAATTTTATCTGAGTTTGAGTTTACCCCTGTTGGGTTGTTTGATCCCGTTTCGTGTAGGAATAGTATGTGTAGGATTGCAGTGGCTGAGATGATGAATGGCAGGAGGAAGTGGAAAGTGAAAAATCGTGTTAGTGTTGCGTTATCTACGGCGAACCCGCCTCAAATTCACTCTACTAGGGTGTTTCCTATATATGGAACTGCTGATAGTAGGTTTGTGATTACGGTAGCCCCTCAGAATGATATCTGTCCCCATGGCAGGACATAGCCCACGAACGCGGTTGCTATTACTAGGAATAGTAGGGCCACGCCGATGTTTCAGGTCTCTTTGTATAAGTATGAGCCGTAGTATAGGCCTCGCCCGATGTGTATATAAAGGCAGATAAAAAATATGGAGGCGCCGTTGGCGTGGATGTTTCGGATTAGTCAGCCGTGTTGTACGTCACGACAGATGTGGGCGATTGATGAGAATGCTGTGGAGGTGTCTGCGGTGTAGTGCATGGCCAAGAATAGGCCGGTGGAGATTTGGATTAGTAGGCACAGCCCTAACAAGGACCCAAAGTTTCATCAAGCGGAGATGTTTGATGGTGTGGGGAGGTCAATAAATGAGTTGTTTATTATTTTGATTATTGGGTGTGTTTTTCGGATTGGGGTCATTATTGGTTTTTATAGTTGAATAACAACGGTGGTTTTTCGTATCACAGGTTTTGGCATGGCCAAATGAAAATTATGTCGTACTTTGTTTTTTTTACTGTGTTGTGTATGGTGTTGGGGTTTATTGGTGTAGCGTCAAATCCTTCTCCTGTTTTTGGGGCGATGGGACTTGTAGTGTCTGCGTTGGGTGGTAGTGTGGTGTTAGTTATTTTTGGTGGGTCCTTTATTGCATTGGTGTTATTTTTAATTTATTTAGGTGGGATATTGGTAGTCTTTGCTTATTCTGTGGCACTTTCAGCAGACCAATATCCTGAGGTGTGGTTGGATTACTCTGTTTTGTATTATGTGTTTGGGTATTTTATATTAGTTTTGTTTTTAGTTTGGTACTTTGGAGGGTTGTCTATTGATGGGTGTGGGGCGTCTGGTGGGGACGATTTTGGTTTTGAGGGTACTCGGACTGATTTTAGTGGTGTTGCATTGATATATTCTTTGGGCGGGCCGTTATTATTGTTGTGTGGGGGGAGTTTAATGGTGGCCCTGTTTGTTGTCCTTGAGTTAACTCGAGGGTCGAGTTTTGGGGGGCTACGTGCGGTTTAGTAGTATGTGGTAATTGCGGCGGCTAGAGTGGCAATAAGTATGACTAGGTATGTTTTGATGTGTCCGGTGTGTGATTTGGACAGTTTTTTAGCTAGGGCGGTGTTAATTAATATGGCTGTTTTTGGGGCGATGGCCTCATATCAGATAAGGTCATTTAAGTGCATAGCGGTGTTTTGTCCGAATTGTATGTTGTATTTTGGTTGGGCTCGGTGTGCAAGGGTGTTAAAGAACCCCAGTTGTGTTGAGGATGTACTTGGTGTACTTTGTTTTGGTTTTAATAGGTTGGATGTTTGTATGGTGATATCTATAGCACATAGCAGGCCTACTAGCGTGATAATTGTGGCGGCTAGTTTTGTAATTGGGCCCATTGTTATTGTTTGGGGTGGGGTTGGTAGTATTGTTGTGGCCACAAATAGGCCAGATATAATACTTCCTATGGCGAGTCGTACTAGGGGTCGAGTCTGGCTTGGGTTTGTTTCTGCTGGGGTTGTAGTTGTGTTGTATCGAGGCTTATTTGTTTGGACATAAAAGGTTAGGCGTAGGCTGTAGGCGGCTGTAAGGGCGGTAGCAATAATAGTGGTTGATAGGGCTCAGGCGTTTAAGTGTGATGTGTTTATTGTTTCAATGATTACGTCTTTAGTGTAAAATCCAGCTAGGAAGGGGGCCCCTGTTAGGGCTAGGTTGCCGATAGTTATACAGGTTGTGGTTAGCGGTATTGTTTTTTGGGTGCTTCCTATTTTTCGGATGTCTTGTTCGTCCCCGAGATTATGAATTACTGAACCTGCGCATAGGAATAGTATGGCCTTGAAAAAGGCGTGTGTGGTGATGTGTAGGTATGTTAACTGTGGCTGGTTTAGTCCTAGTGTTAGTATTATTAGGCCGAGCTGGCTTGAGGTGGAGAAGGCAATGATCTTTTTGATATCGTTTTGTGTGAGGGCACAGAGTGCTGCAAAGGTTGTAGTTATTGCTCCTAGGCATAGGCAGAGGGTAGTTGTGGCCTGGCTGTTTTGTATTATTGGGAATAGCCGGGCCAGTAGAAAAATTCCGGCAACGACTATTGTGCTAGAGTGAAGTAGTGCTGATACTGGGGTTGGGCCTTCTATGGCTGCTGGCAGCCATGGGTGTAGCCCAAATTGGGCGGATTTTCCCATGGCTGCTAAGACTAGGCCTAGTAGTGGCAGGGTGGGGGGGGTCGTATGTGAGAATGTTTGTTGTACGTCCCATGTGTTGTAGTGTATTGCGAATCAAGCTAAAGACAGGATTAGTCCAATGTCTCCGATTCGGTTGTATATAACAGCTTGTAGGGCGGATGTGTTTGCATTGGTGCGCCCGTGCCACCACCCGATTAGTAAGAAGGATATGATGCCTACCCCTTCCCAGCCAACAAATAGTTGTAATAGGCTGTTTGCTGTTGTTATGGTTATTATGGCTAGGAGGAATAGTATTAAGTATTTTATAAATTTGTTTTTGTTCGGGTCTAGTTTTATATATCAATCTGAGAACTCCAGGATGGCCCAGGTGATAAATAGGGCTGTTGTTATAAACGTGGTAGAGTAAATATCAAATAGGAAGCTGATATTAATGTTGAAGGACGTTTGTAGTCAGGTAGCGTTGGTTATAGTTGTTTGTATTCCGTAGTTGATAAAAATATTGGTTGGAATTAGGCTTGTCAGGCAGGCAAGTTTAGTAGTTTGTGTGAAGTAGCCCGAGGCTTGTGTAATAAACATAGAGGTAATAATAGGGGCAATAAGGATTAGCAGGGTTGAAATTATGGTTGAGTAGAATAGTATGGAGGTCATGTACTTTCACTTGGAGTTGCACCAAGTAGTGTTAATGCCTAAGATTAAAGGAAGGTCTAATATCCTTTGAAAGTCTTGGGTTATAATGTGGAGTGGTCCGGAGAATTTAACTTCGGTAATTTGAATTAGCAGTTCCAATTTGTGTCGTCCCTCTCGGTATGCAAGGGGCGGGGTGCCCCTGTTGTTAAGTCCACAGCTTAGTGTTTTGATCAAACTATGCCTACTTCTGGGTGCTACAGGATTAGTTTTGGGTTTATAATTAATAGTGCCATAGGGATGAGGTGAAGGGCTATTAATAGGTGTTCTCGGGTGTTTGAGGGTGGGTGGGAGGTATTTGTTGGTGTTTTGTTTCGTTGCGTTATAATGAAGACATATAGGGAGTATAGGGCGGTTAATAGCGTCGTTAGGCCTGTTAAGATGATTGTTATGGTGGCTCAGTTTATAGCAGAAGTAATGATTATTAATTCCCCCATCAGGTTGATTGTAGGGGGTAGGGCCATGTTGGCTAAGTTTGCCATAAGTCATCATGTGGCTATAAGTGGGAGGGTGAGTTGAAGGCCCCGTGTTATTAATAAAGTTCGAGTGTGGGTTCGTTCATAGTTTGTGTTGGCTAGGCAAAATAGTATAGAAGAGGCTAATCCGTGGGCGACCATTAGAATTATTGTTCCTGAGATACTTCATGGGGTCTGAATTAGGGCTCCTGCAGTTACAAGGCCTATGTGGCTTACTGAGGAGTAGGCAATGATGGATTTTAAGTCTGTTTGACGTAGGCAAATGAGGCTGGTTATAATTATTCCCCAGAGGGCTAGAATAATGAGGGGGTAGCACATAGTTTGTGTTGTTGGGTTTAGGATTGGGGTGATTCGGATGATGCCGTATCCTCCCAGTTTAAGAAGTACGGCGGCCAGGATTATTGATCCAGCGATTGGGGCCTCAACGTGTGCTTTTGGTAGTCATAAGTGCATGGAGTATAGGGGTATTTTTACTATAAATGCTAGAAGACATGATAGTCATACTAGTGAGTTGGTTCATGTTATTAGTATTTCTGGGTGCTTTATTGACATTATTAGTGGTGTTGTGTGGTAGTTGTGGGTGTATGAATATAAAATTATTACTAATAGTGGGAGTGAGCCGGATAGTGTATAGAACAGGAAATAAGTGCCTGCGGCGAGTCGCTCTGTTTGGCTGCCCCAACGCGTGATAAGGATTAGTGTTGGGATTAGTGTTGCTTCAAATAACAGGTAGAATAGTATTAAGTTGTTTGAGGCGAATGTTAGAATTAGGGTGGTTTGTAGCAGAGCACAGGTTGATAAGAACAGGCGTTGTCGGGACTGAGGCTCTTTGGCCATGTGGCTTTGGCTTGCTACTACTATAAGTGGGAGCAATCAGGATGAAAGAATAGTCAGGGGGGTTGAGAATTGGTCGAGTGTTATCCATGTGTTGACATGTCAGATTTTTGTTAGTGTGGGGGCGTTTAATTGTCCTATTAATAGGAGTGTTGTTGTTATAGATAGGGCCGTATAAATGTGGAAGGTGTATTTAGTTGGGGCTAAAAGGGCGGTTGGGACTAGTATTACTGTTGCTATGGTTAGTTTTAGCATTTTAATAGGCTTATGGTTTTTAGGTGGTCTGTTGCGTGAGTGCGGGAGGATGCAGCTAATAGGGCCAGTCCTGCTCCTGCCTCACATGCGGACATGGTCAAGAGGGTAATTGGAAGGGTGGCAGTGGTTGACAGGTGTTGGGTTAAGGAGATAGCACTAAGTCCAATAAATAGGCTTAAAAGCAGGCCCTCGATGCATAGAAGGGCAGATACAAGATGTTTACGGTGGAGTGCTAGTCCTATAAGGCTTAGGGTAAAGATGGCTAGTATCAGTAGGTGTTGAGGTAGCATAGTTAGTGGCCCCATTATTTTGGGATGTACTAAGTCGAAATTAGTGATCTTGCTTTAGATTAGCCTCTATATTCTGCTCATTCTAGTCCTCCTTGGGATCACTCATAGACTAGGCCCAGGGCTAGTAGGGTGATAATTGTTGTAGTTCATATAAGGGTTGAATTGGGGGAGGGTAAGTTAATAGCTCACGGGGTTGGTAGGAGTAGGGCGATTTCTAGGTCAAAAAGTAGGAATAAGATAGCGACTAGAAAAAATCGCAATGAGAAAGGTAGTCGTGCTGAACCGACTGGGTCAAAGCCGCATTCGTATGGGGACAATTTTTCTGTGTCAGGGGTGGCTTGTGGTAGTCAAAAGCTAATGATGATTAGGGCGGCGGTTAGTGCGGTGGATATTAGAGTTACTATTATAATGTTTATTACTTCCTCTTAGGGTTAATTATGAGCTAAGGCTTTGTGAGTGGAAGTCACCTGTACTTTTAAATACTAAGGAAGTTATGAACCTCATCAATAGATTGAGATGTAAAGGAAGAGTCAAACAACGTCTACAAAGTGTCAGTATCATGCGGCCGCTTCGAATCCAAAGTGGTGGTCAGTGGTGAAGTGGAATTTTATTTGGCGTAGCAGGCAGACTACTAGGAAGCTAGTCCCAATGATTACATGTAGTCCGTGGAAGCCAGTGGCCACAAAAAAGGTGGTGCCATAGGCTCCGTCTGCTACTGTGAAAGAGGCCTCCAGATATTCTATAGCCTGTAGTAGTGTAAAGTAGGCCCCCAGTATGATTGTAAGCACTAGGGCCTGTATGGCCTCTTTTCGTTCTCCTCCTATGATTGAATGGTGGGCTCAGGTTACTGTAACACCTGATGCCAGTAGTACTGCGGTATTAAGTAGGGGAACTTCAAACGGGTTTAGGGGAGTAATTCCGCTTGGGGGTCAACAACCTCCAAGCTCTGGTGTAGGTGCAAGGCTTGAGTGATAGAATGCTCAAAAGAACCCGATGAAAAAGAAAACCTCTGAGGCAATGAATAAAATTATGCCATAACGAAGTCCCTGTTGAACTTGGTGGGTGTGGTGGCCTTGGTAGGTTCCTTCCCGAACAACATCTCGTCATCATTGCAGTATTGTTAATAGTATAGTGGTAAGGCCGATGGTTATTAATGTATTTGAGCCAAAGTGGAACCATATTGCGAGCCCAGAGGTTATTAATAAGGCTGCAATGGCCCCTGTTAGGGGCCATGGGCTTTGGTCTACTATGTGGAAGCTGTGGGCTTGGTGGGTCATTAAACGTTTTCTTGTAGGTAGAGACTTAATAATAGTACGAATACATATGCTTGGATCATTGCAACAGCGACTTCTAGGGCGGTTAACAATAGGAGGGTGACTGAGGTTAGCACTGATACTGATGGTATTAATGGCATTAATACAAGTGTGGCTGTTGAGATAAGTTGGATTAACAGGTGTCCTGCAGTTAGGTTTGCAGTAAGACGCACCCCCAGGGCTAGGGGTCGAATTAATAGGCTAGCTGTTTCGATAATTACTAAAATTGGAACTAGCGGGGTGGGTGTGCCCATGGGTAGTAGGTGTCCGATGGAGGCGGTGGGCTGGTTTCAAAGCCCAACAAGTACTGTAAATAGTCATATTGGTAGGGCCAGGCTTATGTTTATGGATAGTTGTGTGGTGGGGGTAAATGTGTATGGTAATAGCCCTAGCAGGTTGATTGTTAATAGGTATAACAAAATTGTTAATAGAAGCAGTGCTCAGGGGTGTCCTGTCTTACTGATTGGGGATATTAGTTGTTTTGTGGCGGTTTTTATTAGTCATAGTTTTAGTGCCCATGTGCGGCTTGGTATTAGATGTGTTTGTGAGTGAAATAGTGTTGTTGGGGCCAGTAGGGCAAGCAGGATTAATGGGACTCCTATTATCTGTGGGGTTGCGAATTGGTCGAATAGGTTTAACATCATAATCAGGATCAGCATGGGGGCTGGGTGCTTAGGGGTTTTGTAGTTGGTTGGTTGGCTATCTGGTGTTTTAACAGCTTTGGTTTTATTATAAGGAGGGTGATAAACCATACGGTTAACATAATTATAAGTCACGGAGCGGGGTTTAGTTGGGGCACGTCTTTAAGTGGTTATTGTTCCAATCTTTGGCTTAAAAGGCCAATGCTATTATGTAAAGCTTCTTAAAGATTGAAGTATCATGTTAGACCATAATTCGAAGTTGTCTAGGGTGGTGGCTTCTACTACAATGGGCATAAAGCTGTGGTTTGACCCGCAGATTTCTGAGCACTGGCCGTAAAATAGGCCTGGGGAAGCTGTAGTAAATGTTGTCTGGTTTAGTCGCCCAGGGATTGCATCGGTTTTAATGCCTAGTGAGGGGACGGCTCAAGAGTGAAGGACGTCTTCGGCTGAAATTAACATGCGGATCGGGGACTCTACGGGTACAACTATTCGGTGGTCTGTCTCTAGTAGTCGAATGGCCCCTGATCACAGGTCTGTTGTTGGGGTCATATAGGAGTCAAATGTTAGGTTTTCATAGTCTGTGTATTCGTAGCTTCAATATCATTGGTGTCCAAGGGCCTTAATTGTTAGGTGTGGGTTGTTAATCTCATCTATTAGGTACAGGATTCGTAAGGACGGCAGTGCAATTATGATTAGAATGATAGACGGCAGGACTGTTCAGATTATTTCAACTGCTTGGGCATCTATTGTGTTAGTGTGCGTTAGTGTGGTTGTTATTATAAGAGAGATAATATATAGGACGAAGGCGCTGATAAGGAATACGATTATAAGTGCGTGGTCGTGGAAGTGGAGGAGCTCTTCTATGATGGGGGATGCTGCGTCTTGGAATCCTAGTTGGGCAGGTTGTGCCATTGAGTCTCACAGGGGTTAGACTGTAATTTAGCCCTGACAGTGCTATGTAATAATTTACTAGAGGCTCGTGTTTGATAAGAGAGGGGTACGCAGTGGGCGTACGTTTAGCTTGAAACTAAAAGGTGGGGGTTCGAGTCCCTCGTCTCTTGGCAGGTTAAGATTGGACAAAGGCTGGTTCTTCATACGTGTGGTATGGGGGCGGGCAGCCGTGGAGTCACTCTAGGTTGACGTGTGTTAGTTCTGTGTTATTTGGGGTCCGTTTGGCAGAAAATGCCTCTCAGATAATATATATTATTATGATGACGGCAACAAGTGATGTTAGTGATCCAATTGATGAGACAGTGTTCCATAGTGTGTAGGCGTCTGGGTAGTCTGAGTACCGTCGTGGCATTCCAGCAAGACCTAAAAAGTGTTGGGGGAAGAATGTTATGTTTACGCCAATAAATATAACCCCGAATTGGGCTTTTGTTAAAGTGCTATGTAATGAGAAGCCAGTAAATAGTGGAAATCAGTGTACGAATCCGCCTATAATTGCAAATACTGCTCCTATAGATAAGACGTAGTGGAAGTGTGCGACTACGTAGTATGTGTCATGTAATACAATATCCAGGGATGAGTTTGCTAAGACGATCCCGGTTAGTCCGCCCACGGTAAACAGGAAGATAAAGCCAAGAGCCCACAGCAAGGCTGCGTCTCATTTGATTAGTCCGCCATGAAGGGTTGCTAACCAGCTGAATACTTTTACCCCAGTTGGGATTGCAATAATTATTGTGGCAGAGGTAAAGTATGCGCGGGTGTCTACATCCATGCCAACTGTGAATATATGGTGGGCTCAGACGATAAAACCAAGGAATCCGATAGAGACCATGGCCCACACCATGCCCATGTAGCCAAAGGGCTCTTTTTTACCAGCGTAGTATGCTACGATGTGGGAGATCATACCAAATCCGGGTAAAATTAAGATGTAAACTTCTGGGTGCCCAAAAAATCAGAACAGGTGTTGGTATAGCACGGGGTCTCCTCCGCCTGCCGGGTCAAAGAAGGTGGTGTTTAGGTTTCGGTCTGTTAATAGTATTGTGATGCCGGCAGCTAGTACTGGCAGAGACAGTAGAAGAAGTACTGCGGTGATAAGTACAGATCATACGAAGAGGGGGGTGTTGTATTGAGTTATTGCTGGGGCTTTTATATTAATGCAGGTGGTAATAAAGTTAATAGCCCCCAGGATGGAAGAAACCCCTGCTAGGTGCAGGGAAAAAATTGTCAGGTCTACGGATGCTCCTGCATGGGCCAGGTTGGCAGCTAGTGGTGGGTAGACGGTTCAGCCAGTTCCTGCCCCGGCTTCAACTCCGGAAGAGGCCAGTAAAAGGAGTAGTGAGGGGGGCAGGAGTCAAAAGCTTATGTTGTTTATTCGTGGAAAAGCCATGTCTGGGGCCCCAATTATTAGTGGAACCAGCCAGTTTCCGAAGCCCCCGATCATTACGGGTATTACCATGAAGAAGATTATTACAAAAGCATGGGCGGTTACAACCACATTATAGATTTGGTCGTCCCCAAGAAGGGTTCCAGGCTGGCTAAGCTCAGCTCGAATTAGCAAGCTTAGGCCAGTGCCGGCTATTCCGGCCCAGGCGCCAAAAAGTAGATACAGGGTGCCGATGTCTTTGTGGTTTGTCGAAAAAAATCAACGATTGATGGTCACAGGTAGGATGGCCGAGGGCAAGGCGGTGAGCTGTAGTCTCACAGACAGAGGTTTGAGTCCTTTTCGTACCAAGCTCCGTAGCGTAGAACGCAACAAAATGCAAGTTTGGAGACGCACCCAAAAAGGTGCCGGGGCTTCTCCCGTTTTTCTATAACGGGAGAAGGTAGATTGAAGCCCGCTGGATAGGGTGTTTAGTTGTTAACTAAAGTTTTATGGGATCAAAGCCCGTCGGTCTAGGGAGGTCTTAGCTTAATTAAAGTGTCTGAGTTGCATTCAGGAGATGTATATTAGTGTTTTACAGGCCTTCAGGGAATAAGATGTGTTTCTTGTTTGGGGCTTTGAAGGCCCCTGGTTTAAATAGTTAACCTAAGTCCCTGGGGGTGGGGCGGGGTTTATATGTTGTATAGTAGTGGTGTGATTGGTAGAAGGAGGGCTGTTGTAGTAGTTGCCGTGGTTATTAGGTGTGTGTGGTTGTTTTTGAATCGTCATGTGTTTTTTGTTGTGGTTGTGGTGGGCGGGTTTGTTAGTGTAGTGAAATAGGCTAGGCGGGTATAAAAGAATAGGCTTGGTAGGCTTATTAGGGCTAATGTTGTGGCTAGTGGGGTTAGCTGGTGTAGTGTTAGTTCTTTGATAATTAGCAGTTTTGGCATGAACCCTGTTAGGGGGGGAAGGCCCCCTAGTGATATTAGTGTTAGTATTATTATGGTTAAAAGTGTAGAGGAGTTAGACCAGGTGGTAGTAAGGTCTGTGATGTTTTTTGTTGATGCTGTTAATATAGAGGTAAATATTGCTGTGGTTGCGGCTAAATAGATAATTATGGTTAGTGTTGTAAGGCTGTGGCCCATAGTTAGGGCAATTGTTAATCATCCCATATGGGCGATTGAGGAGAAGGCCATGATTTTTCGGAGTTGTGTCTGATTTAGGCCTGACCACCCCCCAATTATTGTGGATAGGAGTCCCAGCACTAGGACCAGGTTTAGTGATAGGTGGTTGTGTATTATATAAAGTAGGGCTAGGGGGGCAAGTTTTTGTCATGTTGATATGATTAGGGCGGTTATTATTGTAGACCCCTGCAGGACCTCTGGGTATCAGAAGTGTGTTGGTGCCAAGCCTAGTTTTATTGCGATGGCTACTGTTAAAATTAGTGCAGTTGAGTTGTGCGTTGGCTGTATAATTGTTCATTGTCCGGTCTGTCAGGTGTTGATCAGGCTGGCCAGGAGGATTAGGGCAGCGGCTGCAGCTTGTGTTAGGAAATATTTTGTGGCGGCTTCTGTTGCTCGTGGGTGGTGTTGTTTAGTAATGTGTGGTAGTATGGCTAGTGTATTGATTTCTAGTCCAAGTCATGCAAGTAGTCAGTGGTGGCTTGATGTGGTGATGATGGTGCCTGTCGCTAGGCTTGAGATTAGGATTGTTTGTGTTATTGGGCTTATTAGTATAGGAAGGGTTGTGTACCAACATTGTCGGGGTATGGGCCCGAAAGCTTTATTAGCTGACTTTACTAGTAGGTAGTATAATTGGAAGTACACGAAGTTTTGGGCTTCGTAGTGCAGGTTCGTAGCCTGTCTTTCTAAGGAAGTGGGAGGGGCGAGTCTCCATATCATACTCTATCAAAGTAGTCCTTAATGTTTCGGGCACACTGCCAAAGTTTGGGTTATGTTAGTGGGGGGGTGCCTGATATTGAAATGGGTGTGGCAATGTATCAGACGCAAAGGGCTAGGGTTAGTGGTAGGAAGTTTTTTCAAAGTAGGTGCATTAGTTGGTCATATCGAAATCGTGGATATGATGCGCGGATTCACAGGAAGCCCAGTGTTAACATGCAGGTTTTAATCATAATATTTATTGAAAATAGTTCTGGGGTGTTGGGGCAGTTTGGGCCTAGGAATAGGATACATGAGAGGGTGTTTATTATTAAGATGTTTGCGTATTCTGCTAGGAAGAATAGTGCGAATGGGCCGGCTGCGTATTCAACATTAAATCCTGAGACAAGCTCTGACTCGCCTTCGGTTAGGTCGAATGGGGCCCGGTTTGTTTCTGCAATTGTTGAGATGTATCATATTATTATTAGTGGTCATACACATGTTGCTAATCACGTGTTTTTTTGTGTTGTTAGCAGGGTTTGTATTGAAAATCCCCCCGTGAATATTATGGTTGATAGTACAATGATTCCTATTGTTACCTCATAAGAGATAGTTTGTGCGACTGCCCGTAGGGCGCCAACGAGGGCGTATTTTGAGTTTGTTGCTCACCCAGATCATAGAATTGAGTATACAGCAAGGCTTGAGATAGCCAGTAGTATTAATAGGCCTAAATTAGCGTCCATGATGGGGTTTGGTATTGGAATGGGGGCTCAAATTGTTAGTGACAGTAGTAGTGCTAGTATTGGTATGGCTAAAAATAGTGTTGGTGTTGATGCCGTTGGTCGGATGGGTTCTTTGGTGAAAAGTTTTAGTCCGTCTGCAATTGGTTGTAGTAGGCCGTAGGGCCCTACAATGTTTGGGCCCTTGCGTAGTTGTATGTAGCCTAGGGTTTTTCGTTCTAATAGGGTTAGGAAGGCAACTGCTAGTAGGATTGGGATGATGAGTGTTAGTGGGTTAACTACTAGGGTTATTGTGGTTTTAATTATTAGGGAGAAGATTTGAGCTTCTGTTGTAAGGGCTTAGGCCTTTTGCATAATTACCTGGCTCTGCCACCCTAAAGCGTGGCCCTGGTCTTAGGCCGCTGGTTTTGATAAATGGGCTCTTTAGTGTGGGTAAGAGCTTGGTATTAGCACGTGGGGGTCCTATTGGTGCTTCTCCCTGGGTCCTTTCGTACTGAAGGGAGAAAAACATAGATAGAAACCGACCTGGATTTCTCCGGTCTGAACTCAGATCACGTAGGACTAGTTAATCGTTGAACAAACGAACCCTTGGTAGTGGCTGCACCACCAGGATGTCCTGATCCAACATCGAGGTCGTAAACCCTCTTGGCGATAGGGGCTCTAAAAGAGGATGGCGCTGTTATCCCTGGGGTAACTTGGTTCGTTGATCTGTGTTACAGGGTCAATTTTATGGTGGTCTCATTGGCTTGTGGGTCTTTGATAGATTTTTGGTCTGTGGTCTTGGAAGTTTTGTTTATTTCCGAAGTCGCCCCAACTAAAAACAAGGCTAAGGGGGGGGGGGGTAGAGGCCCCGTGGTTATTAGTTTTTGTTTTAAGCTCCACAGGGTCTTTTCGTCTTATGTTTACATCCTAGCTTTTTAACTAGGGGATCAAGTTCATTGATCTGCTTTAGGAGACAGTTGGGCCCTCATTTAGCCGTTCATACTAGTCATTATTTAAGTGACAAGTGATTACGCTACCTTTGCACGGTTAGAATACCGCGGCCGTTTAAAAGATCACTGGGCAGGCAGCACCTTTAATACTTGTGTGGCTAAAGGCTATGTTTTTGGTAAACAGTTGGGGCCCTAAGTGGCTGAGTTCCTTTTGTGGCGTTTAATCTGTCTGTGCTGCACTCCTGTGTTGGGTTAACAGGGGGTTATATTATATGGTTAAAAAGTGTGTTAAATTTTTCCATTTGTGGTCTGTTATTTACTGGTAGTTTATCTATTTCCAGTTTATGGGGGTGCATGTAGAGAGCGGGGCTCTTATTACTAATTTTAACAGTGGTGTCTCTATTGTGGTAGAGTAGCTCAGTTAAGTGGTCTAGGGGTTCTTGGTTTGTTTAGTATCTTTAAGATTGTGTGCTGTGACGCGTTTAGTTTTTGGTGGCTGCTTTAAGGCCAACTGGTGTGTTTTATTTGGTGTTTTCCTCTAGGATTGGTTGTTTTCAATTACAATAAGGCTGTACCCTTATTGTATATAGTATAGGAGTGACAGTGGTAAATATGCTTGTATTTAGGTTCAGGCGTCCTATAGTTGAACTAGAATTCTTTTATTGAGCAACCAGCTATCACCAGGCTCGATAGGCGTGTCACCTCTACCTAGCAGTCTCTCCAGCCTTTTGCCACAGGGACGGGTGTACTCAAAAAGTTGCTGTTAGGTAGCTCGTCTGGGTTCGGGTGAGCAGGTTTTAGTGCGCTTTATCTGTATTTGCTTATTAAACCATGATGCAAAAGGTACAAGGTCAGATCTTTGCTTTGTTGGTGCTTGGGGTTTTTCATAGTTCTTTCATTGTTCCCTTGCGGTACTATATGCTATTGCGTCAAGTGGGTGTTTTCTATCGCCTAAAAATATACTGGTACTGGGTTAAATGGTTTGGTTTATAGTGGGGCTTGAGGTTTTGAACTGTTTGTTGAGCTGTGGAGTTTGGGCTCAAGCGGGTTTTTGTTTAAACGTTTTTCAATTGTAAGTTGAATGCTTTATATAAGTGTAAGCTACCTCTTGATTTAGTGGCCAAGTGCACTTTCCAGTACACTTACCTTGTTACGACTTGCCTCATCTGTTGGTGTTTTGTTTTTTATAAAGTGTGGTTTATTAGTTCTTGAGGAGGGTGACGGGCGGTGTGTACGTGTCCCATGGCAGGCTTCAAACAGGCTTATCTTGCTTGTTTTACTGCTAAATCCACCTTCTGGTGAAGGTTTCATGTCACTTGTGGTGTTTTCTAGTGTAGAAAATGTAGCTCATCTCTGCCCCCTTATATGCTACACCTTGACCTGACGTGTTAAATGTTATCTATCTTACTTACGGCAGTTCTTTCATAAGGTAGGTTTGCGACGGCGGTATATAGGCTGGGTAAAGGCAAAAGGGGGTAAGGTTTGGCGTGGAGTATCGATTATAGGACAAGCTCCTCTAGGTTGGTTTGGGGCACCGTCAAGTCCTTAGAGTTTTAAGTTTTTCACTTGTAATTCTCTGGCGAGTTGCTAGTGTAAGGTGCAAGTTTGGTTTATGGCCAAGCATAATAGGGTATCTAATCCTAGTTTGGGCCTTGGCTTTCGTGAGTCGATGGGGCTTAATTAATTGTGGGAGGGGTGGAGTTGTTTTTGCATTGGTTAGTATTTTACAACGTAGGTGCAGCTCAGCCTTCTTTTATTAAGTTTTAGGGGTCTAGTCACTTTTTACGCCGAGTATTATTATTTTGGGGCTTTCGTATAACCGCGGTGGCTGGCACGAAATTTACCGCCCCGTCTGGTTTAACTGTGGCTAAGTCAAGCTTTATGGCTTATACATTAATGTTTATCACTGCTGGGCCCCGTGTGGGTGTGGCGGTGCTAGGTGTCTGGGGCTAAATAGTGTGGTGTGCCTGATACCTGCTCCTGGCCTAGTGGGTAGGCACTGTGTGGGGGTTTGCACAGGGGTGTGGAGGCTTGCATGTGTAATTCGAGTTAAAAATAATAATAAGTTTAGGACCAAAACGGTGTGTTTCCGGGAAATTACTAGGATCCATAACGGCAACTTCAGGGCCGTGCTTTAGTATTATTTAAGCTACAGTAACGGAGTTGCCGTTGTGTGGTTTAGTGTGTGTAATATATATATATATATATATATATATATATATACATTTTGGGGTTTTATTTTGTGTGTGGGGAGCTGCGATTTTTGTTCTTGTGGTATTATGGCAAGTCTTGGATCGCAACTAAGAAAAAATTTTTGCAATTAAATCTCGTTTTAGGGGTTTGGCGAGAAGCACTTTAATTGCAGGGAAAAATTCTTAGTGGGGGGTAAGGGGGGTTTGCCGGAGGTAGCCGTGTGAGTATGGGCGTGTTCGGGGCGTGGGTGTGTGTGGGTGTATGTGGGTGTATGGGGGGCGTGTGTGTGTGTGTGTGTGTGTGTGTGTGTGGGTGGGTATGGGTATGGGTATGGGTATGGGTATGGGTGTGG
>NW_026612530.1:0-17443 GCF_029931775.1 Euleptes europaea | reverse complement strand
TATATAAAGGCAGATAAAAAATATGGAGGCGCCGTTGGCGTGGATGTTTCGGATTAGTCAGCCGTGTTGTACGTCACGACAGATGTGGGCGATTGATGAGAATGCTGTGGAGGTGTCTGCGGTGTAGTGCATGGCCAAGAATAGGCCGGTGGAGATTTGGATTAGTAGGCACAGCCCTAACAAGGACCCAAAGTTTCATCAAGCGGAGATGTTTGATGGTGTGGGGAGGTCAATAAATGAGTTGTTTATTATTTTGATTATTGGGTGTGTTTTTCGGATTGGGGTCATTATTGGTTTTTATAGTTGAATAACAACGGTGGTTTTTCGTATCACAGGTTTTGGCATGGCCAAATGAAAATTATGTCGTACTTTGTTTTTTTTACTGTGTTGTGTATGGTGTTGGGGTTTATTGGTGTAGCGTCAAATCCTTCTCCTGTTTTTGGGGCGATGGGACTTGTAGTGTCTGCGTTGGGTGGTAGTGTGGTGTTAGTTATTTTTGGTGGGTCCTTTATTGCATTGGTGTTATTTTTAATTTATTTAGGTGGGATATTGGTAGTCTTTGCTTATTCTGTGGCACTTTCAGCAGACCAATATCCTGAGGTGTGGTTGGATTACTCTGTTTTGTATTATGTGTTTGGGTATTTTATATTAGTTTTGTTTTTAGTTTGGTACTTTGGAGGGTTGTCTATTGATGGGTGTGGGGCGTCTGGTGGGGACGATTTTGGTTTTGAGGGTACTCGGACTGATTTTAGTGGTGTTGCATTGATATATTCTTTGGGCGGGCCGTTATTATTGTTGTGTGGGGGGAGTTTAATGGTGGCCCTGTTTGTTGTCCTTGAGTTAACTCGAGGGTCGAGTTTTGGGGGGCTACGTGCGGTTTAGTAGTATGTGGTAATTGCGGCGGCTAGAGTGGCAATAAGTATGACTAGGTATGTTTTGATGTGTCCGGTGTGTGATTTGGACAGTTTTTTAGCTAGGGCGGTGTTAATTAATATGGCTGTTTTTGGGGCGATGGCCTCATATCAGATAAGGTCATTTAAGTGCATAGCGGTGTTTTGTCCGAATTGTATGTTGTATTTTGGTTGGGCTCGGTGTGCAAGGGTGTTAAAGAACCCCAGTTGTGTTGAGGATGTACTTGGTGTACTTTGTTTTGGTTTTAATAGGTTGGATGTTTGTATGGTGATATCTATAGCACATAGCAGGCCTACTAGCGTGATAATTGTGGCGGCTAGTTTTGTAATTGGGCCCATTGTTATTGTTTGGGGTGGGGTTGGTAGTATTGTTGTGGCCACAAATAGGCCAGATATAATACTTCCTATGGCGAGTCGTACTAGGGGTCGAGTCTGGCTTGGGTTTGTTTCTGCTGGGGTTGTAGTTGTGTTGTATCGAGGCTTATTTGTTTGGACATAAAAGGTTAGGCGTAGGCTGTAGGCGGCTGTAAGGGCGGTAGCAATAATAGTGGTTGATAGGGCTCAGGCGTTTAAGTGTGATGTGTTTATTGTTTCAATGATTACGTCTTTAGTGTAAAATCCAGCTAGGAAGGGGGCCCCTGTTAGGGCTAGGTTGCCGATAGTTATACAGGTTGTGGTTAGCGGTATTGTTTTTTGGGTGCTTCCTATTTTTCGGATGTCTTGTTCGTCCCCGAGATTATGAATTACTGAACCTGCGCATAGGAATAGTATGGCCTTGAAAAAGGCGTGTGTGGTGATGTGTAGGTATGTTAACTGTGGCTGGTTTAGTCCTAGTGTTAGTATTATTAGGCCGAGCTGGCTTGAGGTGGAGAAGGCAATGATCTTTTTGATATCGTTTTGTGTGAGGGCACAGAGTGCTGCAAAGGTTGTAGTTATTGCTCCTAGGCATAGGCAGAGGGTAGTTGTGGCCTGGCTGTTTTGTATTATTGGGAATAGCCGGGCCAGTAGAAAAATTCCGGCAACGACTATTGTGCTAGAGTGAAGTAGTGCTGATACTGGGGTTGGGCCTTCTATGGCTGCTGGCAGCCATGGGTGTAGCCCAAATTGGGCGGATTTTCCCATGGCTGCTAAGACTAGGCCTAGTAGTGGCAGGGTGGGGGGGGTCGTATGTGAGAATGTTTGTTGTACGTCCCATGTGTTGTAGTGTATTGCGAATCAAGCTAAAGACAGGATTAGTCCAATGTCTCCGATTCGGTTGTATATAACAGCTTGTAGGGCGGATGTGTTTGCATTGGTGCGCCCGTGCCACCACCCGATTAGTAAGAAGGATATGATGCCTACCCCTTCCCAGCCAACAAATAGTTGTAATAGGCTGTTTGCTGTTGTTATGGTTATTATGGCTAGGAGGAATAGTATTAAGTATTTTATAAATTTGTTTTTGTTCGGGTCTAGTTTTATATATCAATCTGAGAACTCCAGGATGGCCCAGGTGATAAATAGGGCTGTTGTTATAAACGTGGTAGAGTAAATATCAAATAGG
Organism: Euleptes europaea; assembly: GCF_029931775.1. Lineage (NCBI taxonomy): Eukaryota > Metazoa > Chordata > Lepidosauria > Squamata > Sphaerodactylidae > Euleptes > Euleptes europaea. Next base: position 14,992 of record NW_026612530.1, on the reverse strand, counting down.
AAGCTGATATTAATGTTGAAGGACGTTTGTAGTCAGGTAGCGTTGGTTATAGTTGTTTGTATTCCGTAGTTGATAAAAATATTGGTTGGAATTAGGCTTGTCAGGCAGGCAAGTTTAGTAGTTTGTGTGAAGTAGCCCGAGGCTTGTGTAATAAACATAGAGGTAATAATAGGGGCAATAAGGACTAGCAGGGTTGAAATTATGGTTGAGTAGAATAGTATGGAGGTCATGTACTTTCACTTGGAGTTGCACCAAGTAGTGTTAATGCCTAAGATTAAAGGAAGGTCTAATATCCTTTGAAAGTCTTGGGTTATAATGTGGAGTGGTCCGGAGAATTTAACTTCGGTAATTTGAATTAGCAGTTCCAATTTGTGTCGTCCCTCTCGGTATGCAAGGGGCGGGGTGCCCCTGTTGTTAAGTCCACAGCTTAGTGTTTTGATCAAACTATGCCTACTTCTGGGTGCTACAGGATTAGTTTTGGGTTTATAATTAATAGTGCCATAGGGATGAGGTGAAGGGCTATTAATAGGTGTTCTCGGGTGTTTGAGGGTGGGTGGGAGGTATTTGTTGGTGTTTTGTTTCGTTGCGTTATAATGAAGACATATAGGGAGTATAGGGCGGTTAATAGCGTCGTTAGGCCTGTTAAGATGATTGTTATGGTGGCTCAGTTTATAGCAGAAGTAATGATTATTAATTCCCCCATCAGGTTGATTGTAGGGGGTAGGGCCATGTTGGCTAAGTTTGCCATAAGTCATCATGTGGCTATAAGTGGGAGGGTGAGTTGAAGGCCCCGTGTTATTAATAAAGTTCGAGTGTGGGTTCGTTCATAGTTTGTGTTGGCTAGGCAAAATAGTATAGAAGAGGCTAATCCGTGGGCGACCATTAGAATTATTGTTCCTGAGATACTTCATGGGGTCTGAATTAGGGCTCCTGCAGTTACAAGGCCTATGTGGCTTACTGAGGAGTAGGCAATGATGGATTTTAAGTCTGTTTGACGTAGGCAAATGAGGCTGGTTATAATTATTCCCCAGAGGGCTAGAATAATGAGGGGGTAGCACATAGTTTGTGTTGTTGGGTTTAGGATTGGGGTGATTCGGATGATGCCGTATCCTCCCAGTTTAAGAAGTACGGCGGCCAGGATTATTGATCCAGCGATTGGGGCCTCAACGTGTGCTTTTGGTAGTCATAAGTGCATGGAGTATAGGGGTATTTTTACTATAAATGCTAGAAGACATGATAGTCATACTAGTGAGTTGGTTCATGTTATTAGTATTTCTGGGTGCTTTATTGACATTATTAGTGGTGTTGTGTGGTAGTTGTGGGTGTATGAATATAAAATTATTACTAATAGTGGGAGTGAGCCGGATAGTGTATAGAACAGGAAATAAGTGCCTGCGGCGAGTCGCTCTGTTTGGCTGCCCCAACGCGTGATAAGGATTAGTGTTGGGATTAGTGTTGCTTCAAATAACAGGTAGAATAGTATTAAGTTGTTTGAGGCGAATGTTAGAATTAGGGTGGTTTGTAGCAGAGCACAGGTTGATAAGAACAGGCGTTGTCGGGACTGAGGCTCTTTGGCCATGTGGCTTTGGCTTGCTACTACTATAAGTGGGAGCAATCAGGATGAAAGAATAGTCAGGGGGGTTGAGAATTGGTCGAGTGTTATCCATGTGTTGACATGTCAGATTTTTGTTAGTGTGGGGGCGTTTAATTGTCCTATTAATAGGAGTGTTGTTGTTATAGATAGGGCCGTATAAATGTGGAAGGTGTATTTAGTTGGGGCTAAAAGGGCGGTTGGGACTAGTATTACTGTTGCTATGGTTAGTTTTAGCATTTTAATAGGCTTATGGTTTTTAGGTGGTCTGTTGCGTGAGTGCGGGAGGATGCAGCTAATAGGGCCAGTCCTGCTCCTGCCTCACATGCGGACATGGTCAAGAGGGTAATTGGAAGGGTGGCAGTGGTTGACAGGTGTTGGGTTAAGGAGATAGCACTAAGTCCAATAAATAGGCTTAAAAGCAGGCCCTCGATGCATAGAAGGGCAGATACAAGATGTTTACGGTGGAGTGCTAGTCCTATAAGGCTTAGGGTAAAGATGGCTAGTATCAGTAGGTGTTGAGGTAGCATAGTTAGTGGCCCCATTATTTTGGGATGTACTAAGTCGAAATTAGTGATCTTGCTTTAGATTAGCCTCTATATTCTGCTCATTCTAGTCCTCCTTGGGATCACTCATAGACTAGGCCCAGGGCTAGTAGGGTGATAATTGTTGTAGTTCATATAAGGGTTGAATTGGGGGAGGGTAAGTTAATAGCTCACGGGGTTGGTAGGAGTAGGGCGATTTCTAGGTCAAAAAGTAGGAATAAGATAGCGACTAGAAAAAATCGCAATGAGAAAGGTAGTCGTGCTGAACCGACTGGGTCAAAGCCGCATTCGTATGGGGACAATTTTTCTGTGTCAGGGGTGGCTTGTGGTAGTCAAAAGCTAATGATGATTAGGGCGGCGGTTAGTGCGGTGGATATTAGAGTTACTATTATAATGTTTATTACTTCCTCTTAGGGTTAATTATGAGCTAAGGCTTTGTGAGTGGAAGTCACCTGTACTTTTAAATACTAAGGAAGTTATGAACCTCATCAATAGATTGAGATGTAAAGGAAGAGTCAAACAACGTCTACAAAGTGTCAGTATCATGCGGCCGCTTCGAATCCAAAGTGGTGGTCAGTGGTGAAGTGGAATTTTATTTGGCGTAGCAGGCAGACTACTAGGAAGCTAGTCCCAATGATTACATGTAGTCCGTGGAAGCCAGTGGCCACAAAAAAGGTGGTGCCATAGGCTCCGTCTGCTACTGTGAAAGAGGCCTCCAGATATTCTATAGCCTGTAGTAGTGTAAAGTAGGCCCCCAGTATGATTGTAAGCACTAGGGCCTGTATGGCCTCTTTTCGTTCTCCTCCTATGATTGAATGGTGGGCTCAGGTTACTGTAACACCTGATGCCAGTAGTACTGCGGTATTAAGTAGGGGAACTTCAAACGGGTTTAGGGGAGTAATTCCGCTTGGGGGTCAACAACCTCCAAGCTCTGGTGTAGGTGCAAGGCTTGAGTGATAGAATGCTCAAAAGAACCCGATGAAAAAGAAAACCTCTGAGGCAATGAATAAAATTATGCCATAACGAAGTCCCTGTTGAACTTGGTGGGTGTGGTGGCCTTGGTAGGTTCCTTCCCGAACAACATCTCGTCATCATTGCAGTATTGTTAATAGTATAGTGGTAAGGCCGATGGTTATTAATGTATTTGAGCCAAAGTGGAACCATATTGCGAGCCCAGAGGTTATTAATAAGGCTGCAATGGCCCCTGTTAGGGGCCATGGGCTTTGGTCTACTATGTGGAAGCTGTGGGCTTGGTGGGTCATTAAACGTTTTCTTGTAGGTAGAGACTTAATAATAGTACGAATACATATGCTTGGATCATTGCAACAGCGACTTCTAGGGCGGTTAACAATAGGAGGGTGACTGAGGTTAGCACTGATACTGATGGTATTAATGGCATTAATACAAGTGTGGCTGTTGAGATAAGTTGGATTAACAGGTGTCCTGCAGTTAGGTTTGCAGTAAGACGCACCCCCAGGGCTAGGGGTCGAATTAATAGGCTAGCTGTTTCGATAATTACTAAAATTGGAACTAGCGGGGTGGGTGTGCCCATGGGTAGTAGGTGTCCGATGGAGGCGGTGGGCTGGTTTCAAAGCCCAACAAGTACTGTAAATAGTCATATTGGTAGGGCCAGGCTTATGTTTATGGATAGTTGTGTGGTGGGGGTAAATGTGTATGGTAATAGCCCTAGCAGGTTGATTGTTAATAGGTATAACAAAATTGTTAATAGAAGCAGTGCTCAGGGGTGTCCTGTCTTACTGATTGGGGATATTAGTTGTTTTGTGGCGGTTTTTATTAGTCATAGTTTTAGTGCCCATGTGCGGCTTGGTATTAGATGTGTTTGTGAGTGAAATAGTGTTGTTGGGGCCAGTAGGGCAAGCAGGATTAATGGGACTCCTATTATCTGTGGGGTTGCGAATTGGTCGAATAGGTTTAACATCATAATCAGGATCAGCATGGGGGCTGGGTGCTTAGGGGTTTTGTAGTTGGTTGGTTGGCTATCTGGTGTTTTAACAGCTTTGGTTTTATTATAAGGAGGGTGATAAACCATACGGTTAACATAATTATAAGTCACGGAGCGGGGTTTAGTTGGGGCACGTCTTTAAGTGGTTATTGTTCCAATCTTTGGCTTAAAAGGCCAATGCTATTATGTAAAGCTTCTTAAAGATTGAAGTATCATGTTAGACCATAATTCGAAGTTGTCTAGGGTGGTGGCTTCTACTACAATGGGCATAAAGCTGTGGTTTGACCCGCAGATTTCTGAGCACTGGCCGTAAAATAGGCCTGGGGAAGCTGTAGTAAATGTTGTCTGGTTTAGTCGCCCAGGGATTGCATCGGTTTTAATGCCTAGTGAGGGGACGGCTCAAGAGTGAAGGACGTCTTCGGCTGAAATTAACATGCGGATCGGGGACTCTACGGGTACAACTATTCGGTGGTCTGTCTCTAGTAGTCGAATGGCCCCTGATCACAGGTCTGTTGTTGGGGTCATATAGGAGTCAAATGTTAGGTTTTCATAGTCTGTGTATTCGTAGCTTCAATATCATTGGTGTCCAAGGGCCTTAATTGTTAGGTGTGGGTTGTTAATCTCATCTATTAGGTACAGGATTCGTAAGGACGGCAGTGCAATTATGATTAGAATGATAGACGGCAGGACTGTTCAGATTATTTCAACTGCTTGGGCATCTATTGTGTTAGTGTGCGTTAGTGTGGTTGTTATTATAAGAGAGATAATATATAGGACGAAGGCGCTGATAAGGAATACGATTATAAGTGCGTGGTCGTGGAAGTGGAGGAGCTCTTCTATGATGGGGGATGCTGCGTCTTGGAATCCTAGTTGGGCAGGTTGTGCCATTGAGTCTCACAGGGGTTAGACTGTAATTTAGCCCTGACAGTGCTATGTAATAATTTACTAGAGGCTCGTGTTTGATAAGAGAGGGGTACGCAGTGGGCGTACGTTTAGCTTGAAACTAAAAGGTGGGGGTTCGAGTCCCTCGTCTCTTGGCAGGTTAAGATTGGACAAAGGCTGGTTCTTCATACGTGTGGTATGGGGGCGGGCAGCCGTGGAGTCACTCTAGGTTGACGTGTGTTAGTTCTGTGTTATTTGGGGTCCGTTTGGCAGAAAATGCCTCTCAGATAATATATATTATTATGATGACGGCAACAAGTGATGTTAGTGATCCAATTGATGAGACAGTGTTCCATAGTGTGTAGGCGTCTGGGTAGTCTGAGTACCGTCGTGGCATTCCAGCAAGACCTAAAAAGTGTTGGGGGAAGAATGTTATGTTTACGCCAATAAATATAACCCCGAATTGGGCTTTTGTTAAAGTGCTATGTAATGAGAAGCCAGTAAATAGTGGAAATCAGTGTACGAATCCGCCTATAATTGCAAATACTGCTCCTATAGATAAGACGTAGTGGAAGTGTGCGACTACGTAGTATGTGTCATGTAATACAATATCCAGGGATGAGTTTGCTAAGACGATCCCGGTTAGTCCGCCCACGGTAAACAGGAAGATAAAGCCAAGAGCCCACAGCAAGGCTGCGTCTCATTTGATTAGTCCGCCATGAAGGGTTGCTAACCAGCTGAATACTTTTACCCCAGTTGGGATTGCAATAATTATTGTGGCAGAGGTAAAGTATGCGCGGGTGTCTACATCCATGCCAACTGTGAATATATGGTGGGCTCAGACGATAAAACCAAGGAATCCGATAGAGACCATGGCCCACACCATGCCCATGTAGCCAAAGGGCTCTTTTTTACCAGCGTAGTATGCTACGATGTGGGAGATCATACCAAATCCGGGTAAAATTAAGATGTAAACTTCTGGGTGCCCAAAAAATCAGAACAGGTGTTGGTATAGCACGGGGTCTCCTCCGCCTGCCGGGTCAAAGAAGGTGGTGTTTAGGTTTCGGTCTGTTAATAGTATTGTGATGCCGGCAGCTAGTACTGGCAGAGACAGTAGAAGAAGTACTGCGGTGATAAGTACAGATCATACGAAGAGGGGGGTGTTGTATTGAGTTATTGCTGGGGCTTTTATATTAATGCAGGTGGTAATAAAGTTAATAGCCCCCAGGATGGAAGAAACCCCTGCTAGGTGCAGGGAAAAAATTGTCAGGTCTACGGATGCTCCTGCATGGGCCAGGTTGGCAGCTAGTGGTGGGTAGACGGTTCAGCCAGTTCCTGCCCCGGCTTCAACTCCGGAAGAGGCCAGTAAAAGGAGTAGTGAGGGGGGCAGGAGTCAAAAGCTTATGTTGTTTATTCGTGGAAAAGCCATGTCTGGGGCCCCAATTATTAGTGGAACCAGCCAGTTTCCGAAGCCCCCGATCATTACGGGTATTACCATGAAGAAGATTATTACAAAAGCATGGGCGGTTACAACCACATTATAGATTTGGTCGTCCCCAAGAAGGGTTCCAGGCTGGCTAAGCTCAGCTCGAATTAGCAAGCTTAGGCCAGTGCCGGCTATTCCGGCCCAGGCGCCAAAAAGTAGATACAGGGTGCCGATGTCTTTGTGGTTTGTCGAAAAAAATCAACGATTGATGGTCACAGGTAGGATGGCCGAGGGCAAGGCGGTGAGCTGTAGTCTCACAGACAGAGGTTTGAGTCCTTTTCGTACCAAGCTCCGTAGCGTAGAACGCAACAAAATGCAAGTTTGGAGACGCACCCAAAAAGGTGCCGGGGCTTCTCCCGTTTTTCTATAACGGGAGAAGGTAGATTGAAGCCCGCTGGATAGGGTGTTTAGTTGTTAACTAAAGTTTTATGGGATCAAAGCCCGTCGGTCTAGGGAGGTCTTAGCTTAATTAAAGTGTCTGAGTTGCATTCAGGAGATGTATATTAGTGTTTTACAGGCCTTCAGGGAATAAGATGTGTTTCTTGTTTGGGGCTTTGAAGGCCCCTGGTTTAAATAGTTAACCTAAGTCCCTGGGGGTGGGGCGGGGTTTATATGTTGTATAGTAGTGGTGTGATTGGTAGAAGGAGGGCTGTTGTAGTAGTTGCCGTGGTTATTAGGTGTGTGTGGTTGTTTTTGAATCGTCATGTGTTTTTTGTTGTGGTTGTGGTGGGCGGGTTTGTTAGTGTAGTGAAATAGGCTAGGCGGGTATAAAAGAATAGGCTTGGTAGGCTTATTAGGGCTAATGTTGTGGCTAGTGGGGTTAGCTGGTGTAGTGTTAGTTCTTTGATAATTAGCAGTTTTGGCATGAACCCTGTTAGGGGGGGAAGGCCCCCTAGTGATATTAGTGTTAGTATTATTATGGTTAAAAGTGTAGAGGAGTTAGACCAGGTGGTAGTAAGGTCTGTGATGTTTTTTGTTGATGCTGTTAATATAGAGGTAAATATTGCTGTGGTTGCGGCTAAATAGATAATTATGGTTAGTGTTGTAAGGCTGTGGCCCATAGTTAGGGCAATTGTTAATCATCCCATATGGGCGATTGAGGAGAAGGCCATGATTTTTCGGAGTTGTGTCTGATTTAGGCCTGACCACCCCCCAATTATTGTGGATAGGAGTCCCAGCACTAGGACCAGGTTTAGTGATAGGTGGTTGTGTATTATATAAAGTAGGGCTAGGGGGGCAAGTTTTTGTCATGTTGATATGATTAGGGCGGTTATTATTGTAGACCCCTGCAGGACCTCTGGGTATCAGAAGTGTGTTGGTGCCAAGCCTAGTTTTATTGCGATGGCTACTGTTAAAATTAGTGCAGTTGAGTTGTGCGTTGGCTGTATAATTGTTCATTGTCCGGTCTGTCAGGTGTTGATCAGGCTGGCCAGGAGGATTAGGGCAGCGGCTGCAGCTTGTGTTAGGAAATATTTTGTGGCGGCTTCTGTTGCTCGTGGGTGGTGTTGTTTAGTAATGTGTGGTAGTATGGCTAGTGTATTGATTTCTAGTCCAAGTCATGCAAGTAGTCAGTGGTGGCTTGATGTGGTGATGATGGTGCCTGTCGCTAGGCTTGAGATTAGGATTGTTTGTGTTATTGGGCTTATTAGTATAGGAAGGGTTGTGTACCAACATTGTCGGGGTATGGGCCCGAAAGCTTTATTAGCTGACTTTACTAGTAGGTAGTATAATTGGAAGTACACGAAGTTTTGGGCTTCGTAGTGCAGGTTCGTAGCCTGTCTTTCTAAGGAAGTGGGAGGGGCGAGTCTCCATATCATACTCTATCAAAGTAGTCCTTAATGTTTCGGGCACACTGCCAAAGTTTGGGTTATGTTAGTGGGGGGGTGCCTGATATTGAAATGGGTGTGGCAATGTATCAGACGCAAAGGGCTAGGGTTAGTGGTAGGAAGTTTTTTCAAAGTAGGTGCATTAGTTGGTCATATCGAAATCGTGGATATGATGCGCGGATTCACAGGAAGCCCAGTGTTAACATGCAGGTTTTAATCATAATATTTATTGAAAATAGTTCTGGGGTGTTGGGGCAGTTTGGGCCTAGGAATAGGATACATGAGAGGGTGTTTATTATTAAGATGTTTGCGTATTCTGCTAGGAAGAATAGTGCGAATGGGCCGGCTGCGTATTCAACATTAAATCCTGAGACAAGCTCTGACTCGCCTTCGGTTAGGTCGAATGGGGCCCGGTTTGTTTCTGCAATTGTTGAGATGTATCATATTATTATTAGTGGTCATACACATGTTGCTAATCACGTGTTTTTTTGTGTTGTTAGCAGGGTTTGTATTGAAAATCCCCCCGTGAATATTATGGTTGATAGTACAATGATTCCTATTGTTACCTCATAAGAGATAGTTTGTGCGACTGCCCGTAGGGCGCCAACGAGGGCGTATTTTGAGTTTGTTGCTCACCCAGATCATAGAATTGAGTATACAGCAAGGCTTGAGATAGCCAGTAGTATTAATAGGCCTAAATTAGCGTCCATGATGGGGTTTGGTATTGGAATGGGGGCTCAAATTGTTAGTGACAGTAGTAGTGCTAGTATTGGTATGGCTAAAAATAGTGTTGGTGTTGATGCCGTTGGTCGGATGGGTTCTTTGGTGAAAAGTTTTAGTCCGTCTGCAATTGGTTGTAGTAGGCCGTAGGGCCCTACAATGTTTGGGCCCTTGCGTAGTTGTATGTAGCCTAGGGTTTTTCGTTCTAATAGGGTTAGGAAGGCAACTGCTAGTAGGATTGGGATGATGAGTGTTAGTGGGTTAACTACTAGGGTTATTGTGGTTTTAATTATTAGGGAGAAGATTTGAGCTTCTGTTGTAAGGGCTTAGGCCTTTTGCATAATTACCTGGCTCTGCCACCCTAAAGCGTGGCCCTGGTCTTAGGCCGCTGGTTTTGATAAATGGGCTCTTTAGTGTGGGTAAGAGCTTGGTATTAGCACGTGGGGGTCCTATTGGTGCTTCTCCCTGGGTCCTTTCGTACTGAAGGGAGAAAAACATAGATAGAAACCGACCTGGATTTCTCCGGTCTGAACTCAGATCACGTAGGACTAGTTAATCGTTGAACAAACGAACCCTTGGTAGTGGCTGCACCACCAGGATGTCCTGATCCAACATCGAGGTCGTAAACCCTCTTGGCGATAGGGGCTCTAAAAGAGGATGGCGCTGTTATCCCTGGGGTAACTTGGTTCGTTGATCTGTGTTACAGGGTCAATTTTATGGTGGTCTCATTGGCTTGTGGGTCTTTGATAGATTTTTGGTCTGTGGTCTTGGAAGTTTTGTTTATTTCCGAAGTCGCCCCAACTAAAAACAAGGCTAAGGGGGGGGGGTAGAGGCCCCGTGGTTATTAGTTTTTGTTTTAAGCTCCACAGGGTCTTTTCGTCTTATGTTTACATCCTAGCTTTTTAACTAGGGGATCAAGTTCATTGATCTGCTTTAGGAGACAGTTGGGCCCTCATTTAGCCGTTCATACTAGTCATTATTTAAGTGACAAGTGATTACGCTACCTTTGCACGGTTAGAATACCGCGGCCGTTTAAAAGATCACTGGGCAGGCAGCACCTTTAATACTTGTGTGGCTAAAGGCTATGTTTTTGGTAAACAGTTGGGGCCCTAAGTGGCTGAGTTCCTTTTGTGGCGTTTAATCTGTCTGTGCTGCACTCCTGTGTTGGGTTAACAGGGGGTTATATTATATGGTTAAAAAGTGTGTTAAATTTTTCCATTTGTGGTCTGTTATTTACTGGTAGTTTATCTATTTCCAGTTTATGGGGGTGCATGTAGAGAGCGGGGCTCTTATTACTAATTTTAACAGTGGTGTCTCTATTGTGGTAGAGTAGCTCAGTTAAGTGGTCTAGGGGTTCTTGGTTTGTTTAGTATCTTTAAGATTGTGTGCTGTGACGCGTTTAGTTTTTGGTGGCTGCTTTAAGGCCAACTGGTGTGTTTTATTTGGTGTTTTCCTCTAGGATTGGTTGTTTTCAATTACAATAAGGCTGTACCCTTATTGTATATAGTATAGGAGTGACAGTGGTAAATATGCTTGTATTTAGGTTCAGGCGTCCTATAGTTGAACTAGAATTCTTTTATTGAGCAACCAGCTATCACCAGGCTCGATAGGCGTGTCACCTCTACCTAGCAGTCTCTCCAGCCTTTTGCCACAGGGACGGGTGTACTCAAAAAGTTGCTGTTAGGTAGCTCGTCTGGGTTCGGGTGAGCAGGTTTTAGTGCGCTTTATCTGTATTTGCTTATTAAACCATGATGCAAAAGGTACAAGGTCAGATCTTTGCTTTGTTGGTGCTTGGGGTTTTTCATAGTTCTTTCATTGTTCCCTTGCGGTACTATATGCTATTGCGTCAAGTGGGTGTTTTCTATCGCCTAAAAATATACTGGTACTGGGTTAAATGGTTTGGTTTATAGTGGGGCTTGAGGTTTTGAACTGTTTGTTGAGCTGTGGAGTTTGGGCTCAAGCGGGTTTTTGTTTAAACGTTTTTCAATTGTAAGTTGAATGCTTTATATAAGTGTAAGCTACCTCTTGATTTAGTGGCCAAGTGCACTTTCCAGTACACTTACCTTGTTACGACTTGCCTCATCTGTTGGTGTTTTGTTTTTTATAAAGTGTGGTTTATTAGTTCTTGAGGAGGGTGACGGGCGGTGTGTACGTGTCCCATGGCAGGCTTCAAACAGGCTTATCTTGCTTGTTTTACTGCTAAATCCACCTTCTGGTGAAGGTTTCATGTCACTTGTGGTGTTTTCTAGTGTAGAAAATGTAGCTCATCTCTGCCCCCTTATATGCTACACCTTGACCTGACGTGTTAAATGTTATCTATCTTACTTACGGCAGTTCTTTCATAAGGTAGGTTTGCGACGGCGGTATATAGGCTGGGTAAAGGCAAAAGGGGGTAAGGTTTGGCGTGGAGTATCGATTATAGGACAAGCTCCTCTAGGTTGGTTTGGGGCACCGTCAAGTCCTTAGAGTTTTAAGTTTTTCACTTGTAATTCTCTGGCGAGTTGCTAGTGTAAGGTGCAAGTTTGGTTTATGGCCAAGCATAATAGGGTATCTAATCCTAGTTTGGGCCTTGGCTTTCGTGAGTCGATGGGGCTTAATTAATTGTGGGAGGGGTGGAGTTGTTTTTGCATTGGTTAGTATTTTACAACGTAGGTGCAGCTCAGCCTTCTTTTATTAAGTTTTAGGGGTCTAGTCACTTTTTACGCCGAGTATTATTATTTTGGGGCTTTCGTATAACCGCGGTGGCTGGCACGAAATTTACCGCCCCGTCTGGTTTAACTGTGGCTAAGTCAAGCTTTATGGCTTATACATTAATGTTTATCACTGCTGGGCCCCGTGTGGGTGTGGCGGTGCTAGGTGTCTGGGGCTAAATAGTGTGGTGTGCCTGATACCTGCTCCTGGCCTAGTGGGTAGGCACTGTGTGGGGGTTTGCACAGGGGTGTGGAGGCTTGCATGTGTAATTCGAGTTAAAAATAATAATAAGTTTAGGACCAAAACGGTGTGTTTCCGGGAAATTACTAGGATCCATAACGGCAACTTCAGGGCCGTGCTTTAGTATTATTTAAGCTACAGTAACGGAGTTGCCGTTGTGTGGTTTAGTGTGTGTAATATATATATATATATATATATATATATATATACATTTTGGGGTTTTATTTTGTGTGTGGGGAGCTGCGATTTTTGTTCTTGTGGTATTATGGCAAGTCTTGGATCGCAACTAAGAAAAAATTTTTGCAATTAAATCTCGTTTTAGGGGTTTGGCGAGAAGCACTTTAATTGCAGGGAAAAATTCTTAGTGGGGGGTAAGGGGGGTTTGCCGGAGGTAGCCGTGTGAGTATGGGCGTGTTCGGGGCGTGGGTGTGTGTGGGTGTATGTGGGTGTATGGGGGGCGTGTGTGTGTGTGTGTGTGTGTGTGTGTGTGTGTGTGGGTGGGTATGGGTATGGGTATGGGTGTGGGTATGGGTATGGGTATGGGTGTGGGTATGGGTGTAGGTGTAGGTGTAGGTGTAGGTATAGGTATAGGTATAGGTATAGGTGTCGTGTTTATTCATTGGTTTTTAGTCTAGTAAATAATTATATGTCCTTCGAGCATGAATAATTTACCCCTGGGTGGGCTTGTGGGATCGTGGGCCATCTTGCACCGTAGGTTCAGCAGAGTTGTTAGTTGACAGCCACTGGAAATGAGGTTGTGATATACCACCCTAAAAATAAAAATACCAGCCGCATGACAGCACAGGGATGCTATGAGTATGAGGAGACGTGTAACTAATCCTAGCAACCAAAGGCCTCTTAAAAGGCACGAGTGATACGTCAGCGATTAATGGACTTGACCTCACAGAACCAGAGGCCTTGGAAAGGGCACTGTGTGTTAGTCTACATTTCATGGACTACGAGACTGGGCACCTGGTGTGCGAATACAAGGATTGATGATCTCTCGGGATATGTCCGGTAAAGAATCAATATGTCTTAAATACATGGATTTATTAATCCACGCTTATTTGATGATATGTACTATGTAAAATCAATGATAGGATGTACTGGGACAATATTCATGGGGCAGATAGATGTATGTTGATTATACATAGTATGTATTATGTAAAATTAATAATAATATGTACTGGGACAATATTCATGGGGCAAATAAATGTATGTTGATTATACATAGTATGTAAAGGGGGACCCCCCATAACCCTAGACACTAATGGAGGTCCTGGAGTTTATAAGGTTGTTAAATGGCCATATAGGCTCCACCCCCGTGTGGGGGTGAAGCCTATTTGGGTGGGGTGGTCTCAGAAAATAGTTTAAGTGAAAACACTAGTTTTGGGGACTAGAGTTAAGAGTTGAGTCTTTTTTTTGATATACTGCGGGCGGAGGCCTTGGAGTTTATAAGGTTGTTAAGTGGCCATATAGGCTCCACCCCCGTGTGGGGGTGAAGCCTATTTGGGTGGGGTGGTCTCAGAAAATAGTTTAAGTGAAAACACTAGTTTTGGGGACTAGAGTTAAGAGTTGAGTCTTTTTTTGATATACTGCGGGCGGAGGCCTTGGAGTTTATAAGGTTGTTAAGTGGCCATATAGGCTCCACCCCCGTGTGGGGGTGAAGCCTATTTGGGTGGGGTGGTCTTAGAAAATAGTTTAAGTGAAAACACTAGTTTTGGGGACTAGAGTTAAGAGTTGAGTCTTTTTTTTGATATACTGCGGGCGGAGGCCTTGGAGTTTATAAGGTTGTTAAGTGGCCATATAGGCTCCACCCCCGTGTGGGGGTGAAGCCTATTTGGGTGGGGTGGTCTTAGAAAATAGTTTAAGTGAAAACACTAGTTTTGGGGACTAGAGTTAAGAGTTGAGTCTTTTTTTTGATATACTGCGGGCGGAGGCCTTGGAGTTTATAAGGTTGTTAAGTGGCCATATAGGCTCCACCCCCGTGTGGGGGTGAAGCCTATTTGGGTGGGGTGGTCTCAGAAAATAGTTTAAGTGAAAACACTAGTTTTGGGGACTAGAGTTAAGAGTTGAGTCTTTTTTGTATGTGGGGGTGTGAGTAGTGCCCCAGGGTTGTAATGCGTTCCAATCTTTGACTTACAAGGTCAGTGCTTTAAGTGTGGTTTAAGCTACAAGGGCTGGTGGGGTTATCAGTTTATTAGTTTATTCTCTAGTTTATTGATTGTGGGGCTTAATAGTAGGATTGTTGTGAAGTATAGGACGGAAGCTAGTTGTCCGATTATGATAAATGGGTCTTCGACTGGTTGTCCTCCGATTCAGGTTAGGATAGCGATAGTGGCGATTATGGTTCAAAATGTTAGTTGTGATAGTGGTCGGAATGTGCTTGTTCGTTGTTTTGAGTTGTGTGTAAGTGGGATTAGCAGTAGGATTATAATGGATATTATTAGGGCAAGTACTCCTCCAAGTTTGTTTGGGATGGAACGTAGGATGGCGTAGGCGAATAGGAAGTACCATTCTGGTTTGATGTGTGGTGGGGTTATTAGGGGGTTTGCTGGGGTAAAGTTTTCTGGGTCCCCAAGCAGTTGTGGGGAGAAAAGGGATAGGTACAGTAGTGTTATTATTATAAGGGCTGCCCCTAGCAGGTCTTTAGTTGAAAAGTATGGGTGGAACGGAATTTTATCTGAGTTTGAGTTTACCCCTGTTGGGTTGTTTGATCCCGTTTCGTGTAGGAATAGTATGTGTAGGATTGCAGTGGCTGAGATGATGAATGGCAGTAGGAAGTGGAAAGTGAAAAATCGTGTTAGTGTTGCGTTATCTACGGCGAACCCGCCTCAAATTCACTCTACTAGGGTGTTTCCTATATATGGAACTGCTGATAGTAGGTTTGTGATTACGGTAGCCCCTCAGAATGATATCTGTCCCCATGGCAGGACATAGCCCACGAACGCGGTTGCTATTACTAGGAATAGTAGGGCCACGCCGATGTTTCAGGTCTCTTTGTATAAGTATGAGCCGTAGTATAGGCCTCGCCCGATGTGTATATAA
>NW_026612529.1:0-17443 GCF_029931775.1 Euleptes europaea | reverse complement strand
TATCTGGAGGCCTCTTTCACAGTAGCAGACGGAGCCTATGGCACCACCTTTTTTGTGGCCACTGGCTTCCACGGACTACATGTAATCATTGGGACTAGCTTCCTAGTAGTCTGCCTGCTACGCCAAATAAAATTCCACTTCACCACTGACCACCACTTTGGATTCGAAGCGGCCGCATGATACTGACACTTTGTAGACGTTGTTTGACTCTTCCTTTACATCTCAATCTATTGATGAGGTTCATAACTTCCTTAGTATTTAAAAGTACAGGTGACTTCCACTCACAAAGCCTTAGCTCATAATTAACCCTAAGAGGAAGTAATAAACATTATAATAGTAACTCTAATATCCACCGCACTAACCGCCGCCCTAATCATCATTAGCTTTTGACTACCACAAGCCACCCCTGACACAGAAAAATTGTCCCCATACGAATGCGGCTTTGACCCAGTCGGTTCAGCACGACTACCTTTCTCATTGCGATTTTTTCTAGTCGCTATCTTATTCCTACTTTTTGACCTAGAAATCGCCCTACTCCTACCAACCCCGTGAGCTATTAACTTACCCTCCCCCAATTCAACCCTTATATGAACTACAACAATTATCACCCTACTAGCCCTGGGCCTAGTCTATGAGTGATCCCAAGGAGGACTAGAATGAGCAGAATATAGAGGCTAATCTAAAGCAAGATCACTAATTTCGACTTAGTACATCCCAAAATAATGGGGCCACTAACTATGCTACCTCAACACCTACTGATACTAGCCATCTTTACCCTAAGCCTTATAGGACTAGCACTCCACCGTAAACATCTTGTATCTGCCCTTCTATGCATCGAGGGCCTGCTTTTAAGCCTATTTATTGGACTTAGTGCTATCTCCTTAACCCAACACCTGTCAACCACTGCCACCCTTCCAATTACCCTCTTGACCATGTCCGCATGTGAGGCAGGAGCAGGACTGGCCCTATTAGCTGCATCCTCCCGCACTCACGCAACAGACCACCTAAAAACCATAAGCCTATTAAAATGCTAAAACTAACCATAGCAACAGTAATACTAGTCCCAACCGCCCTTTTAGCCCCAACTAAATACACCTTCCACATTTATACGGCCCTATCTATAACAACAACACTCCTATTAATAGGACAATTAAACGCCCCCACACTAACAAAAATCTGACATGTCAACACATGGATAACACTCGACCAATTCTCAACCCCCCTGACTATTCTTTCATCCTGATTGCTCCCACTTATAGTAGTAGCAAGCCAAAGCCACATGGCCAAAGAGCCTCAGTCCCGACAACGCCTGTTCTTATCAACCTGTGCTCTGCTACAAACCACCCTAATTCTAACATTCGCCTCAAACAACTTAATACTATTCTACCTGTTATTTGAAGCAACACTAATCCCAACACTAATCCTTATCACGCGTTGGGGCAGCCAAACAGAGCGACTCGCCGCAGGCACTTATTTCCTGTTCTATACACTATCCGGCTCACTCCCACTATTAGTAATAATTTTATATTCATACACCCACAACTACCACACAACACCACTAATAATGTCAATAAAGCACCCAGAAATACTAATAACATGAACCAACTCACTAGTATGACTATCATGTCTTCTAGCATTTATAGTAAAAATACCCCTATACTCCATGCACTTATGACTACCAAAAGCACACGTTGAGGCCCCAATCGCTGGATCAATAATCCTGGCCGCCGTACTTCTTAAACTGGGAGGATACGGCATCATCCGAATCACCCCAATCCTAAACCCAACAACACAAACTATGTGCTACCCCCTCATTATTCTAGCCCTCTGGGGAATAATTATAACCAGCCTCATTTGCCTACGTCAAACAGACTTAAAATCCATCATTGCCTACTCCTCAGTAAGCCACATAGGCCTTGTAACTGCAGGAGCCCTAATTCAGACCCCATGAAGTATCTCAGGAACAATAATTCTAATGGTCGCCCACGGATTAGCCTCTTCTATACTATTTTGCCTAGCCAACACAAACTATGAACGAACCCACACTCGAACTTTATTAATAACACGGGGCCTTCAACTCACCCTCCCACTTATAGCCACATGATGACTTATGGCAAACTTAGCCAACATGGCCCTACCCCCTACAATCAACCTGATGGGGGAATTAATAATCATTACTTCTGCTATAAACTGAGCCACCATAACAATCATCTTAACAGGCCTAACGACGCTATTAACCGCCCTATACTCCCTATATGTCTTCATTATAACGCAACGAAACAAAACACCAACAAATACCTCCCACCCACCCTCAAACACCCGAGAACACCTATTAATAGCCCTTCACCTCATCCCTATGGCACTATTAATTATAAACCCAAAACTAATCCTGTAGCACCCAGAAGTAGGCATAGTTTGATCAAAACACTAAGCTGTGGACTTAACAACAGGGGCACCCCGCCCCTTGCATACCGAGAGGGACGACACAAATTGGAACTGCTAATTCAAATTACCGAAGTTAAATTCTCCGGACCACTCCACATTATAACCCAAGACTTTCAAAGGATATTAGACCTTCCTTTAATCTTAGGCATTAACACTACTTGGTGCAACTCCAAGTGAAAGTACATGACCTCCATACTATTCTACTCAACCATAATTTCAACCCTGCTAGTCCTTATTGCCCCTATTATTACCTCTATGTTTATTACACAAGCCTCGGGCTACTTCACACAAACTACTAAACTTGCCTGCCTGACAAGCCTAATTCCAACCAATATTTTTATCAACTACGGAATACAAACAACTATAACCAACGCTACCTGACTACAAACGTCCTTCAACATTAATATCAGCTTCCTATTTGATATTTACTCTACCACGTTTATAACAACAGCCCTATTTATCACCTGGGCCATCCTGGAGTTCTCAGATTGATATATAAAACTAGACCCGAACAAAAACAAATTTATAAAATACTTAATACTATTCCTCCTAGCCATAATAACCATAACAACAGCAAACAGCCTATTACAACTATTTGTTGGCTGGGAAGGGGTAGGCATCATATCCTTCTTACTAATCGGGTGGTGGCACGGGCGCACCAATGCAAACACATCCGCCCTACAAGCTGTTATATACAACCGAATCGGAGACATTGGACTAATCCTGTCTTTAGCTTGATTCGCAATACACTACAACACATGGGACGTACAACAAACATTCTCACATACGACCCCCCCCACCCTGCCACTACTAGGCCTAGTCTTAGCAGCCATGGGAAAATCCGCCCAATTTGGGCTACACCCATGGCTGCCAGCAGCCATAGAAGGCCCAACCCCAGTATCAGCACTACTTCACTCTAGCACAATAGTCGTTGCCGGAATTTTTCTACTGGCCCGGCTATTCCCAATAATACAAAACAGCCAGGCCACAACTACCCTCTGCCTATGCCTAGGAGCAATAACTACAACCTTTGCAGCACTCTGTGCCCTCACACAAAACGATATCAAAAAGATCATTGCCTTCTCCACCTCAAGCCAGCTCGGCCTAATAATACTAACACTAGGACTAAACCAGCCACAGTTAACATACCTACACATCACCACACACGCCTTTTTCAAGGCCATACTATTCCTATGCGCAGGTTCAGTAATTCATAATCTCGGGGACGAACAAGACATCCGAAAAATAGGAAGCACCCAAAAAACAATACCGCTAACCACAACCTGTATAACTATCGGCAACCTAGCCCTAACAGGGGCCCCCTTCCTAGCTGGATTTTACACTAAAGACGTAATCATTGAAACAATAAACACATCACACTTAAACGCCTGAGCCCTATCAACCACTATTATTGCTACCGCCCTTACAGCCGCCTACAGCCTACGCCTAACCTTTTATGTCCAAACAAATAAGCCTCGATACAACACAACTACAACCCCAGCAGAAACAAACCCAAGCCAGACTCGACCCCTAGTACGACTCGCCATAGGAAGTATTATATCTGGCCTATTTGTGGCCACAACAATACTACCAACCCCACCCCAAACAATAACAATGGGCCCAATTACAAAACTAGCCGCCACAATTATCACGCTAGTAGGCCTGCTATGTGCTATAGATATCACCATACAAACATCCAACCTATTAAAACCAAAACAAAGTACACCAAGTACATCCTCAACACAACTGGGGTTCTTTAACACCCTTGCACACCGAGCCCAACCAAAATACAACATACAATTCGGACAAAACACCGCTATGCACTTAAATGACCTTATCTGATATGAGGCCATCGCCCCAAAAACAGCCATATTAATTAACACCGCCCTAGCTAAAAAACTGTCCAAATCACACACCGGACACATCAAAACATACCTAGTCATACTTATTGCCACTCTAGCCGCCGCAATTACCACATACTACTAAACCGCACGTAGCCCCCCAAAACTCGACCCTCGAGTTAACTCAAGGACAACAAACAGGGCCACCATTAAACTCCCCCCACACAACAATAATAACGGCCCGCCCAAAGAATATATCAATGCAACACCACTAAAATCAGTCCGAGTACCCTCAAAACCAAAATCGTCCCCACCAGACGCCCCACACCCATCAATAGACAACCCTCCAAAGTACCAAACTAAAAACAAAACTAATATAAAATACCCAAACACATAATACAAAACAGAGTAATCCAACCACACCTCAGGATATTGGTCTGCTGAAAGTGCCACAGAATAAGCAAAGACTACCAATATCCCACCTAAATAAATTAAAAATAACACCAATGCAATAAAGGACCCACCAAAAATAACTAACACCACACTACCACCCAACGCAGACACTACAAGTCCCATCGCCCCAAAAACAGGAGAAGGATTTGACGCTACACCAATAAACCCCAACACCATACACAACACAGTAAAAAAAACAAAGTACGACATAATTTTCATTTGGCCATGCCAAAACCTGTGATACGAAAAACCACCG
This sequence comes from Euleptes europaea, assembly GCF_029931775.1. Taxonomy (NCBI): domain Eukaryota; kingdom Metazoa; phylum Chordata; class Lepidosauria; order Squamata; family Sphaerodactylidae; genus Euleptes; species Euleptes europaea. The sequence goes on along the minus strand of NW_026612529.1, from coordinate 12,448 downwards.
TTGTTATTCAACTATAAAAACCAATAATGACCCCAATCCGAAAAACACACCCAATAATCAAAATAATAAACAACTCATTTATTGACCTCCCCACACCATCAAACATCTCCGCTTGATGAAACTTTGGGTCCTTGTTAGGGCTGTGCCTACTAATCCAAATCTCCACCGGCCTATTCTTGGCCATGCACTACACCGCAGACACCTCCACAGCATTCTCATCAATCGCCCACATCTGTCGTGACGTACAACACGGCTGACTAATCCGAAACATCCACGCCAACGGCGCCTCCATATTTTTTATCTGCCTTTATATACACATCGGGCGAGGCCTATACTACGGCTCATACTTATACAAAGAGACCTGAAACATCGGCGTGGCCCTACTATTCCTAGTAATAGCAACCGCGTTCGTGGGCTATGTCCTGCCATGGGGACAGATATCATTCTGAGGGGCTACCGTAATCACAAACCTACTATCAGCAGTTCCATATATAGGAAACACCCTAGTAGAGTGAATTTGAGGCGGGTTCGCCGTAGATAACGCAACACTAACACGATTTTTCACTTTCCACTTCCTACTGCCATTCATCATCTCAGCCACTGCAATCCTACACATACTATTCCTACACGAAACGGGATCAAACAACCCAACAGGGGTAAACTCAAACTCAGATAAAATTCCGTTCCACCCATACTTTTCAACTAAAGACCTGCTAGGGGCAGCCCTTATAATAATAACACTACTGTACCTATCCCTTTTCTCCCCACAACTGCTTGGGGACCCAGAAAACTTTACCCCAGCAAACCCCCTAATAACCCCACCACACATCAAACCAGAATGGTACTTCCTATTCGCCTACGCCATCCTACGTTCCATCCCAAACAAACTTGGAGGAGTACTTGCCCTAATAATATCCATTATAATCCTACTGCTAATCCCACTTACACACAACTCAAAACAACGAACAAGCACATTCCGACCACTATCACAACTAACATTTTGAACCATAATCGCCACTATCGCTATCCTAACCTGAATCGGAGGACAACCAGTCGAAGACCCATTTATCATAATCGGACAACTAGCTTCCGTCCTATACTTCACAACAATCCTACTATTAAGCCCCACAATCAATAAACTAGAGAATAAACTAATAAACTGATAACCCCACCAGCCCTTGTAGCTTAAACCACACTTAAAGCACTGACCTTGTAAGTCAAAGATTGGAACGCATTACAACCCTGGGGCACTACTCACACCCCCACATACAAAAAAGACTCAACTCTTAACTCTAGTCCCCAAAACTAGTGTTTTCACTTAAACTATTTTCTGAGACCACCCCACCCAAATAGGCTTCACCCCCACACGGGGGTGGAGCCTATATGGCCACTTAACAACCTTATAAACTCCAAGGCCTCCGCCCGCAGTATATCAAAAAAAAGACTCAACTCTTAACTCTAGTCCCCAAAACTAGTGTTTTCACTTAAACTATTTTCTAAGACCACCCCACCCAAATAGGCTTCACCCCCACACGGGGGTGGAGCCTATATGGCCACTTAACAACCTTATAAACTCCAAGGCCTCCGCCCGCAGTATATCAAAAAAAAGACTCAACTCTTAACTCTAGTCCCCAAAACTAGTGTTTTCACTTAAACTATTTTCTAAGACCACCCCACCCAAATAGGCTTCACCCCCACACGGGGGTGGAGCCTATATGGCCACTTAACAACCTTATAAACTCCAAGGCCTCCGCCCGCAGTATATCAAAAAAAGACTCAACTCTTAACTCTAGTCCCCAAAACTAGTGTTTTCACTTAAACTATTTTCTGAGACCACCCCACCCAAATAGGCTTCACCCCCACACGGGGGTGGAGCCTATATGGCCACTTAACAACCTTATAAACTCCAAGGCCTCCGCCCGCAGTATATCAAAAAAAAGACTCAACTCTTAACTCTAGTCCCCAAAACTAGTGTTTTCACTTAAACTATTTTCTGAGACCACCCCACCCAAATAGGCTTCACCCCCACACGGGGGTGGAGCCTATATGGCCATTTAACAACCTTATAAACTCCAGGACCTCCATTAGTGTCTAGGGTTATGGGGGGTCCCCCTTTACATACTATGTATAATCAACATACATTTATTTGCCCCATGAATATTGTCCCAGTACATATTATTATTAATTTTACATAATACATACTATGTATAATCAACATACATCTATCTGCCCCATGAATATTGTCCCAGTACATCCTATCATTGATTTTACATAGTACATATCATCAAATAAGCGTGGATTAATAAATCCATGTATTTAAGACATATTGATTCTTTACCGGACATATCCCGAGAGATCATCAATCCTTGTATTCGCACACCAGGTGCCCAGTCTCGTAGTCCATGAAATGTAGACTAACACACAGTGCCCTTTCCAAGGCCTCTGGTTCTGTGAGGTCAAGTCCATTAATCGCTGACGTATCACTCGTGCCTTTTAAGAGGCCTTTGGTTGCTAGGATTAGTTACACGTCTCCTCATACTCATAGCATCCCTGTGCTGTCATGCGGCTGGTATTTTTATTTTTAGGGTGGTATATCACAACCTCATTTCCAGTGGCTGTCAACTAACAACTCTGCTGAACCTACGGTGCAAGATGGCCCACGATCCCACAAGCCCACCCAGGGGTAAATTATTCATGCTCGAAGGACATATAATTATTTACTAGACTAAAAACCAATGAATAAACACGACACCTATACCTATACCTATACCTATACCTACACCTACACCTACACCTACACCCATACCCACACCCATACCCATACCCATACCCACACCCATACCCATACCCATACCCATACCCATCACACACACACACACACACACACACACACACACACACACGCCCCCCATACACCCACATACACCCACACACACCCACGCCCCGAACACGCCCATACTCACACGGCTACCTCCGGCAAACCCCCCTTACCCCCCACTAAGAATTTTTCCCTGCAATTAAAGTGCTTCTCGCCAAACCCCTAAAACGAGATTTAATTGCAAAAATTTTTTCTTAGTTGCGATCCAAGACTTGCCATAATACCACAAGAACAAAAATCGCAGCTCCCCACACACAAAATAAAACCCCAAAATGTATATATATATATATATATATATATATATATATTACACACACTAAACCACACAACGGCAACTCCGTTACTGTAGCTTAAATAATACTAAAGCACGGCCCTGAAGTTGCCGTTATGGATCCTAGTAATTTCCCGGAAACACACCGTTTTGGTCCTAAACTTATTATTATTTTTAACTCGAATTACACATGCAAGCCTCCACACCCCTGTGCAAACCCCCACACAGTGCCTACCCACTAGGCCAGGAGCAGGTATCAGGCACACCACACTATTTAGCCCCAGACACCTAGCACCGCCACACCCACACGGGGCCCAGCAGTGATAAACATTAATGTATAAGCCATAAAGCTTGACTTAGCCACAGTTAAACCAGACGGGGCGGTAAATTTCGTGCCAGCCACCGCGGTTATACGAAAGCCCCAAAATAATAATACTCGGCGTAAAAAGTGACTAGACCCCTAAAACTTAATAAAAGAAGGCTGAGCTGCACCTACGTTGTAAAATACTAACCAATGCAAAAACAACTCCACCCCTCCCACAATTAATTAAGCCCCATCGACTCACGAAAGCCAAGGCCCAAACTAGGATTAGATACCCTATTATGCTTGGCCATAAACCAAACTTGCACCTTACACTAGCAACTCGCCAGAGAATTACAAGTGAAAAACTTAAAACTCTAAGGACTTGACGGTGCCCCAAACCAACCTAGAGGAGCTTGTCCTATAATCGATACTCCACGCCAAACCTTACCCCCTTTTGCCTTTACCCAGCCTATATACCGCCGTCGCAAACCTACCTTATGAAAGAACTGCCGTAAGTAAGATAGATAACATTTAACACGTCAGGTCAAGGTGTAGCATATAAGGGGGCAGAGATGAGCTACATTTTCTACACTAGAAAACACCACAAGTGACATGAAACCTTCACCAGAAGGTGGATTTAGCAGTAAAACAAGCAAGATAAGCCTGTTTGAAGCCTGCCATGGGACACGTACACACCGCCCGTCACCCTCCTCAAGAACTAATAAACCACACTTTATAAAAAACAAAACACCAACAGATGAGGCAAGTCGTAACAAGGTAAGTGTACTGGAAAGTGCACTTGGCCACTAAATCAAGAGGTAGCTTACACTTATATAAAGCATTCAACTTACAATTGAAAAACGTTTAAACAAAAACCCGCTTGAGCCCAAACTCCACAGCTCAACAAACAGTTCAAAACCTCAAGCCCCACTATAAACCAAACCATTTAACCCAGTACCAGTATATTTTTAGGCGATAGAAAACACCCACTTGACGCAATAGCATATAGTACCGCAAGGGAACAATGAAAGAACTATGAAAAACCCCAAGCACCAACAAAGCAAAGATCTGACCTTGTACCTTTTGCATCATGGTTTAATAAGCAAATACAGATAAAGCGCACTAAAACCTGCTCACCCGAACCCAGACGAGCTACCTAACAGCAACTTTTTGAGTACACCCGTCCCTGTGGCAAAAGGCTGGAGAGACTGCTAGGTAGAGGTGACACGCCTATCGAGCCTGGTGATAGCTGGTTGCTCAATAAAAGAATTCTAGTTCAACTATAGGACGCCTGAACCTAAATACAAGCATATTTACCACTGTCACTCCTATACTATATACAATAAGGGTACAGCCTTATTGTAATTGAAAACAACCAATCCTAGAGGAAAACACCAAATAAAACACACCAGTTGGCCTTAAAGCAGCCACCAAAAACTAAACGCGTCACAGCACACAATCTTAAAGATACTAAACAAACCAAGAACCCCTAGACCACTTAACTGAGCTACTCTACCACAATAGAGACACCACTGTTAAAATTAGTAATAAGAGCCCCGCTCTCTACATGCACCCCCATAAACTGGAAATAGATAAACTACCAGTAAATAACAGACCACAAATGGAAAAATTTAACACACTTTTTAACCATATAATATAACCCCCTGTTAACCCAACACAGGAGTGCAGCACAGACAGATTAAACGCCACAAAAGGAACTCAGCCACTTAGGGCCCCAACTGTTTACCAAAAACATAGCCTTTAGCCACACAAGTATTAAAGGTGCTGCCTGCCCAGTGATCTTTTAAACGGCCGCGGTATTCTAACCGTGCAAAGGTAGCGTAATCACTTGTCACTTAAATAATGACTAGTATGAACGGCTAAATGAGGGCCCAACTGTCTCCTAAAGCAGATCAATGAACTTGATCCCCTAGTTAAAAAGCTAGGATGTAAACATAAGACGAAAAGACCCTGTGGAGCTTAAAACAAAAACTAATAACCACGGGGCCTCTACCCCCCCCCCTTAGCCTTGTTTTTAGTTGGGGCGACTTCGGAAATAAACAAAACTTCCAAGACCACAGACCAAAAATCTATCAAAGACCCACAAGCCAATGAGACCACCATAAAATTGACCCTGTAACACAGATCAACGAACCAAGTTACCCCAGGGATAACAGCGCCATCCTCTTTTAGAGCCCCTATCGCCAAGAGGGTTTACGACCTCGATGTTGGATCAGGACATCCTGGTGGTGCAGCCACTACCAAGGGTTCGTTTGTTCAACGATTAACTAGTCCTACGTGATCTGAGTTCAGACCGGAGAAATCCAGGTCGGTTTCTATCTATGTTTTTCTCCCTTCAGTACGAAAGGACCCAGGGAGAAGCACCAATAGGACCCCCACGTGCTAATACCAAGCTCTTACCCACACTAAAGAGCCCATTTATCAAAACCAGCGGCCTAAGACCAGGGCCACGCTTTAGGGTGGCAGAGCCAGGTAATTATGCAAAAGGCCTAAGCCCTTACAACAGAAGCTCAAATCTTCTCCCTAATAATTAAAACCACAATAACCCTAGTAGTTAACCCACTAACACTCATCATCCCAATCCTACTAGCAGTTGCCTTCCTAACCCTATTAGAACGAAAAACCCTAGGCTACATACAACTACGCAAGGGCCCAAACATTGTAGGGCCCTACGGCCTACTACAACCAATTGCAGACGGACTAAAACTTTTCACCAAAGAACCCATCCGACCAACGGCATCAACACCAACACTATTTTTAGCCATACCAATACTAGCACTACTACTGTCACTAACAATTTGAGCCCCCATTCCAATACCAAACCCCATCATGGACGCTAATTTAGGCCTATTAATACTACTGGCTATCTCAAGCCTTGCTGTATACTCAATTCTATGATCTGGGTGAGCAACAAACTCAAAATACGCCCTCGTTGGCGCCCTACGGGCAGTCGCACAAACTATCTCTTATGAGGTAACAATAGGAATCATTGTACTATCAACCATAATATTCACGGGGGGATTTTCAATACAAACCCTGCTAACAACACAAAAAAACACGTGATTAGCAACATGTGTATGACCACTAATAATAATATGATACATCTCAACAATTGCAGAAACAAACCGGGCCCCATTCGACCTAACCGAAGGCGAGTCAGAGCTTGTCTCAGGATTTAATGTTGAATACGCAGCCGGCCCATTCGCACTATTCTTCCTAGCAGAATACGCAAACATCTTAATAATAAACACCCTCTCATGTATCCTATTCCTAGGCCCAAACTGCCCCAACACCCCAGAACTATTTTCAATAAATATTATGATTAAAACCTGCATGTTAACACTGGGCTTCCTGTGAATCCGCGCATCATATCCACGATTTCGATATGACCAACTAATGCACCTACTTTGAAAAAACTTCCTACCACTAACCCTAGCCCTTTGCGTCTGATACATTGCCACACCCATTTCAATATCAGGCACCCCCCCACTAACATAACCCAAACTTTGGCAGTGTGCCCGAAACATTAAGGACTACTTTGATAGAGTATGATATGGAGACTCGCCCCTCCCACTTCCTTAGAAAGACAGGCTACGAACCTGCACTACGAAGCCCAAAACTTCGTGTACTTCCAATTATACTACCTACTAGTAAAGTCAGCTAATAAAGCTTTCGGGCCCATACCCCGACAATGTTGGTACACAACCCTTCCTATACTAATAAGCCCAATAACACAAACAATCCTAATCTCAAGCCTAGCGACAGGCACCATCATCACCACATCAAGCCACCACTGACTACTTGCATGACTTGGACTAGAAATCAATACACTAGCCATACTACCACACATTACTAAACAACACCACCCACGAGCAACAGAAGCCGCCACAAAATATTTCCTAACACAAGCTGCAGCCGCTGCCCTAATCCTCCTGGCCAGCCTGATCAACACCTGACAGACCGGACAATGAACAATTATACAGCCAACGCACAACTCAACTGCACTAATTTTAACAGTAGCCATCGCAATAAAACTAGGCTTGGCACCAACACACTTCTGATACCCAGAGGTCCTGCAGGGGTCTACAATAATAACCGCCCTAATCATATCAACATGACAAAAACTTGCCCCCCTAGCCCTACTTTATATAATACACAACCACCTATCACTAAACCTGGTCCTAGTGCTGGGACTCCTATCCACAATAATTGGGGGGTGGTCAGGCCTAAATCAGACACAACTCCGAAAAATCATGGCCTTCTCCTCAATCGCCCATATGGGATGATTAACAATTGCCCTAACTATGGGCCACAGCCTTACAACACTAACCATAATTATCTATTTAGCCGCAACCACAGCAATATTTACCTCTATATTAACAGCATCAACAAAAAACATCACAGACCTTACTACCACCTGGTCTAACTCCTCTACACTTTTAACCATAATAATACTAACACTAATATCACTAGGGGGCCTTCCCCCCCTAACAGGGTTCATGCCAAAACTGCTAATTATCAAAGAACTAACACTACACCAGCTAACCCCACTAGCCACAACATTAGCCCTAATAAGCCTACCAAGCCTATTCTTTTATACCCGCCTAGCCTATTTCACTACACTAACAAACCCGCCCACCACAACCACAACAAAAAACACATGACGATTCAAAAACAACCACACACACCTAATAACCACGGCAACTACTACAACAGCCCTCCTTCTACCAATCACACCACTACTATACAACATATAAACCCCGCCCCACCCCCAGGGACTTAGGTTAACTATTTAAACCAGGGGCCTTCAAAGCCCCAAACAAGAAACACATCTTATTCCCTGAAGGCCTGTAAAACACTAATATACATCTCCTGAATGCAACTCAGACACTTTAATTAAGCTAAGACCTCCCTAGACCGACGGGCTTTGATCCCATAAAACTTTAGTTAACAACTAAACACCCTATCCAGCGGGCTTCAATCTACCTTCTCCCGTTATAGAAAAACGGGAGAAGCCCCGGCACCTTTTTGGGTGCGTCTCCAAACTTGCATTTTGTTGCGTTCTACGCTACGGAGCTTGGTACGAAAAGGACTCAAACCTCTGTCTGTGAGACTACAGCTCACCGCCTTGCCCTCGGCCATCCTACCTGTGACCATCAATCGTTGATTTTTTTCGACAAACCACAAAGACATCGGCACCCTGTATCTACTTTTTGGCGCCTGGGCCGGAATAGCCGGCACTGGCCTAAGCTTGCTAATTCGAGCTGAGCTTAGCCAGCCTGGAACCCTTCTTGGGGACGACCAAATCTATAATGTGGTTGTAACCGCCCATGCTTTTGTAATAATCTTCTTCATGGTAATACCCGTAATGATCGGGGGCTTCGGAAACTGGCTGGTTCCACTAATAATTGGGGCCCCAGACATGGCTTTTCCACGAATAAACAACATAAGCTTTTGACTCCTGCCCCCCTCACTACTCCTTTTACTGGCCTCTTCCGGAGTTGAAGCCGGGGCAGGAACTGGCTGAACCGTCTACCCACCACTAGCTGCCAACCTGGCCCATGCAGGAGCATCCGTAGACCTGACAATTTTTTCCCTGCACCTAGCAGGGGTTTCTTCCATCCTGGGGGCTATTAACTTTATTACCACCTGCATTAATATAAAAGCCCCAGCAATAACTCAATACAACACCCCCCTCTTCGTATGATCTGTACTTATCACCGCAGTACTTCTTCTACTGTCTCTGCCAGTACTAGCTGCCGGCATCACAATACTATTAACAGACCGAAACCTAAACACCACCTTCTTTGACCCGGCAGGCGGAGGAGACCCCGTGCTATACCAACACCTGTTCTGATTTTTTGGGCACCCAGAAGTTTACATCTTAATTTTACCCGGATTTGGTATGATCTCCCACATCGTAGCATACTACGCTGGTAAAAAAGAGCCCTTTGGCTACATGGGCATGGTGTGGGCCATGGTCTCTATCGGATTCCTTGGTTTTATCGTCTGAGCCCACCATATATTCACAGTTGGCATGGATGTAGACACCCGCGCATACTTTACCTCTGCCACAATAATTATTGCAATCCCAACTGGGGTAAAAGTATTCAGCTGGTTAGCAACCCTTCATGGCGGACTAATCAAATGAGACGCAGCCTTGCTGTGGGCTCTTGGCTTTATCTTCCTGTTTACCGTGGGCGGACTAACCGGGATCGTCTTAGCAAACTCATCCCTGGATATTGTATTACATGACACATACTACGTAGTCGCACACTTCCACTACGTCTTATCTATAGGAGCAGTATTTGCAATTATAGGCGGATTCGTACACTGATTTCCACTATTTACTGGCTTCTCATTACATAGCACTTTAACAAAAGCCCAATTCGGGGTTATATTTATTGGCGTAAACATAACATTCTTCCCCCAACACTTTTTAGGTCTTGCTGGAATGCCACGACGGTACTCAGACTACCCAGACGCCTACACACTATGGAACACTGTCTCATCAATTGGATCACTAACATCACTTGTTGCCGTCATCATAATAATATATATTATCTGAGAGGCATTTTCTGCCAAACGGACCCCAAATAACACAGAACTAACACACGTCAACCTAGAGTGACTCCACGGCTGCCCGCCCCCATACCACACGTATGAAGAACCAGCCTTTGTCCAATCTTAACCTGCCAAGAGACGAGGGACTCGAACCCCCACCTTTTAGTTTCAAGCTAAACGTACGCCCACTGCGTACCCCTCTCTTATCAAACACGAGCCTCTAGTAAATTATTACATAGCACTGTCAGGGCTAAATTACAGTCTAACCCCTGTGAGACTCAATGGCACAACCTGCCCAACTAGGATTCCAAGACGCAGCATCCCCCATCATAGAAGAGCTCCTCCACTTCCACGACCACGCACTTATAATCGTATTCCTTATCAGCGCCTTCGTCCTATATATTATCTCTCTTATAATAACAACCACACTAACGCACACTAACACAATAGATGCCCAAGCAGTTGAAATAATCTGAACAGTCCTGCCGTCTATCATTCTAATCATAATTGCACTGCCGTCCTTACGAATCCTGTACCTAATAGATGAGATTAACAACCCACACCTAACAATTAAGGCCCTTGGACACCAATGATATTGAAGCTACGAATACACAGACTATGAAAACCTAACATTTGACTCCTATATGACCCCAACAACAGACCTGTGATCAGGGGCCATTCGACTACTAGAGACAGACCACCGAATAGTTGTACCCGTAGAGTCCCCGATCCGCATGTTAATTTCAGCCGAAGACGTCCTTCACTCTTGAGCCGTCCCCTCACTAGGCATTAAAACCGATGCAATCCCTGGGCGACTAAACCAGACAACATTTACTACAGCTTCCCCAGGCCTATTTTACGGCCAGTGCTCAGAAATCTGCGGGTCAAACCACAGCTTTATGCCCATTGTAGTAGAAGCCACCACCCTAGACAACTTCGAATTATGGTCTAACATGATACTTCAATCTTTAAGAAGCTTTACATAATAGCATTGGCCTTTTAAGCCAAAGATTGGAACAATAACCACTTAAAGACGTGCCCCAACTAAACCCCGCTCCGTGACTTATAATTATGTTAACCGTATGGTTTATCACCCTCCTTATAATAAAACCAAAGCTGTTAAAACACCAGATAGCCAACCAACCAACTACAAAACCCCTAAGCACCCAGCCCCCATGCTGATCCTGATTATGATGTTAAACCTATTCGACCAATTCGCAACCCCACAGATAATAGGAGTCCCATTAATCCTGCTTGCCCTACTGGCCCCAACAACACTATTTCACTCACAAACACATCTAATACCAAGCCGCACATGGGCACTAAAACTATGACTAATAAAAACCGCCACAAAACAACTAATATCCCCAATCAGTAAGACAGGACACCCCTGAGCACTGCTTCTATTAACAATTTTGTTATACCTATTAACAATCAACCTGCTAGGGCTATTACCATACACATTTACCCCCACCACACAACTATCCATAAACATAAGCCTGGCCCTACCAATATGACTATTTACAGTACTTGTTGGGCTTTGAAACCAGCCCACCGCCTCCATCGGACACCTACTACCCATGGGCACACCCACCCCGCTAGTTCCAATTTTAGTAATTATCGAAACAGCTAGCCTATTAATTCGACCCCTAGCCCTGGGGGTGCGTCTTACTGCAAACCTAACTGCAGGACACCTGTTAATCCAACTTATCTCAACAGCCACACTTGTATTAATGCCATTAATACCATCAGTATCAGTGCTAACCTCAGTCACCCTCCTATTGTTAACCGCCCTAGAAGTCGCTGTTGCAATGATCCAAGCATATGTATTCGTACTATTATTAAGTCTCTACCTACAAGAAAACGTTTAATGACCCACCAAGCCCACAGCTTCCACATAGTAGACCAAAGCCCATGGCCCCTAACAGGGGCCATTGCAGCCTTATTAATAACCTCTGGGCTCGCAATATGGTTCCACTTTGGCTCAAATACATTAATAACCATCGGCCTTACCACTATACTATTAACAATACTGCAATGATGACGAGATGTTGTTCGGGAAGGAACCTACCAAGGCCACCACACCCACCAAGTTCAACAGGGACTTCGTTATGGCATAATTTTATTCATTGCCTCAGAGGTTTTCTTTTTCATCGGGTTCTTTTGAGCATTCTATCACTCAAGCCTTGCACCTACACCAGAGCTTGGAGGTTGTTGACCCCCAAGCGGAATTACTCCCCTAAACCCGTTTGAAGTTCCCCTACTTAATACCGCAGTACTACTGGCATCAGGTGTTACAGTAACCTGAGCCCACCATTCAATCATAGGAGGAGAACGAAAAGAGGCCATACAGGCCCTAGTGCTTACAATCATACTGGGGGCCTACTTTACACTACTACAGGCTATAGAA
>NW_026612528.1:0-17443 GCF_029931775.1 Euleptes europaea | reverse complement strand
CGTGGAGTCACTCTAGGTTGACGTGTGTTAGTTCTGTGTTATTTGGGGTCCGTTTGGCAGAAAATGCCTCTCAGATAATATATATTATTATGATGACGGCAACAAGTGATGTTAGTGATCCAATTGATGAGACAGTGTTCCATAGTGTGTAGGCGTCTGGGTAGTCTGAGTACCGTCGTGGCATTCCAGCAAGACCTAAAAAGTGTTGGGGGAAGAATGTTATGTTTACGCCAATAAATATAACCCCGAATTGGGCTTTTGTTAAAGTGCTATGTAATGAGAAGCCAGTAAATAGTGGAAATCAGTGTACGAATCCGCCTATAATTGCAAATACTGCTCCTATAGATAAGACGTAGTGGAAGTGTGCGACTACGTAGTATGTGTCATGTAATACAATATCCAGGGATGAGTTTGCTAAGACGATCCCGGTTAGTCCGCCCACGGTAAACAGGAAGATAAAGCCAAGAGCCCACAGCAAGGCTGCGTCTCATTTGATTAGTCCGCCATGAAGGGTTGCTAACCAGCTGAATACTTTTACCCCAGTTGGGATTGCAATAATTATTGTGGCAGAGGTAAAGTATGCGCGGGTGTCTACATCCATGCCAACTGTGAATATATGGTGGGCTCAGACGATAAAACCAAGGAATCCGATAGAGACCATGGCCCACACCATGCCCATGTAGCCAAAGGGCTCTTTTTTACCAGCGTAGTATGCTACGATGTGGGAGATCATACCAAATCCGGGTAAAATTAAGATGTAAACTTCTGGGTGCCCAAAAAATCAGAACAGGTGTTGGTATAGCACGGGGTCTCCTCCGCCTGCCGGGTCAAAGAAGGTGGTGTTTAGGTTTCGGTCTGTTAATAGTATTGTGATGCCGGCAGCTAGTACTGGCAGAGACAGTAGAAGAAGTACTGCGGTGATAAGTACAGATCATACGAAGAGGGGGGTGTTGTATTGAGTTATTGCTGGGGCTTTTATATTAATGCAGGTGGTAATAAAGTTAATAGCCCCCAGGATGGAAGAAACCCCTGCTAGGTGCAGGGAAAAAATTGTCAGGTCTACGGATGCTCCTGCATGGGCCAGGTTGGCAGCTAGTGGTGGGTAGACGGTTCAGCCAGTTCCTGCCCCGGCTTCAACTCCGGAAGAGGCCAGTAAAAGGAGTAGTGAGGGGGGCAGGAGTCAAAAGCTTATGTTGTTTATTCGTGGAAAAGCCATGTCTGGGGCCCCAATTATTAGTGGAACCAGCCAGTTTCCGAAGCCCCCGATCATTACGGGTATTACCATGAAGAAGATTATTACAAAAGCATGGGCGGTTACAACCACATTATAGATTTGGTCGTCCCCAAGAAGGGTTCCAGGCTGGCTAAGCTCAGCTCGAATTAGCAAGCTTAGGCCAGTGCCGGCTATTCCGGCCCAGGCGCCAAAAAGTAGATACAGGGTGCCGATGTCTTTGTGGTTTGTCGAAAAAAATCAACGATTGATGGTCACAGGTAGGATGGCCGAGGGCAAGGCGGTGAGCTGTAGTCTCACAGACAGAGGTTTGAGTCCTTTTCGTACCAAGCTCCGTAGCGTAGAACGCAACAAAATGCAAGTTTGGAGACGCACCCAAAAAGGTGCCGGGGCTTCTCCCGTTTTTCTATAACGGGAGAAGGTAGATTGAAGCCCGCTGGATAGGGTGTTTAGTTGTTAACTAAAGTTTTATGGGATCAAAGCCCGTCGGTCTAGGGAGGTCTTAGCTTAATTAAAGTGTCTGAGTTGCATTCAGGAGATGTATATTAGTGTTTTACAGGCCTTCAGGGAATAAGATGTGTTTCTTGTTTGGGGCTTTGAAGGCCCCTGGTTTAAATAGTTAACCTAAGTCCCTGGGGGTGGGGCGGGGTTTATATGTTGTATAGTAGTGGTGTGATTGGTAGAAGGAGGGCTGTTGTAGTAGTTGCCGTGGTTATTAGGTGTGTGTGGTTGTTTTTGAATCGTCATGTGTTTTTTGTTGTGGTTGTGGTGGGCGGGTTTGTTAGTGTAGTGAAATAGGCTAGGCGGGTATAAAAGAATAGGCTTGGTAGGCTTATTAGGGCTAATGTTGTGGCTAGTGGGGTTAGCTGGTGTAGTGTTAGTTCTTTGATAATTAGCAGTTTTGGCATGAACCCTGTTAGGGGGGGAAGGCCCCCTAGTGATATTAGTGTTAGTATTATTATGGTTAAAAGTGTAGAGGAGTTAGACCAGGTGGTAGTAAGGTCTGTGATGTTTTTTGTTGATGCTGTTAATATAGAGGTAAATATTGCTGTGGTTGCGGCTAAATAGATAATTATGGTTAGTGTTGTAAGGCTGTGGCCCATAGTTAGGGCAATTGTTAATCATCCCATATGGGCGATTGAGGAGAAGGCCATGATTTTTCGGAGTTGTGTCTGATTTAGGCCTGACCACCCCCCAATTATTGTGGATAGGAGTCCCAGCACTAGGACCAGGTTTAGTGATAGGTGGTTGTGTATTATATAAAGTAGGGCTAGGGGGGCAAGTTTTTGTCATGTTGATATGATTAGGGCGGTTATTATTGTAGACCCCTGCAGGACCTCTGGGTATCAGAAGTGTGTTGGTGCCAAGCCTAGTTTTATTGCGATGGCTACTGTTAAAATTAGTGCAGTTGAGTTGTGCGTTGGCTGTATAATTGTTCATTGTCCGGTCTGTCAGGTGTTGATCAGGCTGGCCAGGAGGATTAGGGCAGCGGCTGCAGCTTGTGTTAGGAAATATTTTGTGGCGGCTTCTGTTGCTCGTGGGTGGTGTTGTTTAGTAATGTGTGGTAGTATGGCTAGTGTATTGATTTCTAGTCCAAGTCATGCAAGTAGTCAGTGGTGGCTTGATGTGGTGATGATGGTGCCTGTCGCTAGGCTTGAGATTAGGATTGTTTGTGTTATTGGGCTTATTAGTATAGGAAGGGTTGTGTACCAACATTGTCGGGGTATGGGCCCGAAAGCTTTATTAGCTGACTTTACTAGTAGGTAGTATAATTGGAAGTACACGAAGTTTTGGGCTTCGTAGTGCAGGTTCGTAGCCTGTCTTTCTAAGGAAGTGGGAGGGGCGAGTCTCCATATCATACTCTATCAAAGTAGTCCTTAATGTTTCGGGCACACTGCCAAAGTTTGGGTTATGTTAGTGGGGGGGTGCCTGATATTGAAATGGGTGTGGCAATGTATCAGACGCAAAGGGCTAGGGTTAGTGGTAGGAAGTTTTTTCAAAGTAGGTGCATTAGTTGGTCATATCGAAATCGTGGATATGATGCGCGGATTCACAGGAAGCCCAGTGTTAACATGCAGGTTTTAATCATAATATTTATTGAAAATAGTTCTGGGGTGTTGGGGCAGTTTGGGCCTAGGAATAGGATACATGAGAGGGTGTTTATTATTAAGATGTTTGCGTATTCTGCTAGGAAGAATAGTGCGAATGGGCCGGCTGCGTATTCAACATTAAATCCTGAGACAAGCTCTGACTCGCCTTCGGTTAGGTCGAATGGGGCCCGGTTTGTTTCTGCAATTGTTGAGATGTATCATATTATTATTAGTGGTCATACACATGTTGCTAATCACGTGTTTTTTTGTGTTGTTAGCAGGGTTTGTATTGAAAATCCCCCCGTGAATATTATGGTTGATAGTACAATGATTCCTATTGTTACCTCATAAGAGATAGTTTGTGCGACTGCCCGTAGGGCGCCAACGAGGGCGTATTTTGAGTTTGTTGCTCACCCAGATCATAGAATTGAGTATACAGCAAGGCTTGAGATAGCCAGTAGTATTAATAGGCCTAAATTAGCGTCCATGATGGGGTTTGGTATTGGAATGGGGGCTCAAATTGTTAGTGACAGTAGTAGTGCTAGTATTGGTATGGCTAAAAATAGTGTTGGTGTTGATGCCGTTGGTCGGATGGGTTCTTTGGTGAAAAGTTTTAGTCCGTCTGCAATTGGTTGTAGTAGGCCGTAGGGCCCTACAATGTTTGGGCCCTTGCGTAGTTGTATGTAGCCTAGGGTTTTTCGTTCTAATAGGGTTAGGAAGGCAACTGCTAGTAGGATTGGGATGATGAGTGTTAGTGGGTTAACTACTAGGGTTATTGTGGTTTTAATTATTAGGGAGAAGATTTGAGCTTCTGTTGTAAGGGCTTAGGCCTTTTGCATAATTACCTGGCTCTGCCACCCTAAAGCGTGGCCCTGGTCTTAGGCCGCTGGTTTTGATAAATGGGCTCTTTAGTGTGGGTAAGAGCTTGGTATTAGCACGTGGGGGTCCTATTGGTGCTTCTCCCTGGGTCCTTTCGTACTGAAGGGAGAAAAACATAGATAGAAACCGACCTGGATTTCTCCGGTCTGAACTCAGATCACGTAGGACTAGTTAATCGTTGAACAAACGAACCCTTGGTAGTGGCTGCACCACCAGGATGTCCTGATCCAACATCGAGGTCGTAAACCCTCTTGGCGATAGGGGCTCTAAAAGAGGATGGCGCTGTTATCCCTGGGGTAACTTGGTTCGTTGATCTGTGTTACAGGGTCAATTTTATGGTGGTCTCATT
This sequence comes from Euleptes europaea, assembly GCF_029931775.1. Lineage (NCBI taxonomy): Eukaryota > Metazoa > Chordata > Lepidosauria > Squamata > Sphaerodactylidae > Euleptes > Euleptes europaea. Next base: position 12,894 of record NW_026612528.1, on the reverse strand, counting down.
GGCTTGTGGGTCTTTGATAGATTTTTGGTCTGTGGTCTTGGAAGTTTTGTTTATTTCCGAAGTCGCCCCAACTAAAAACAAGGCTAAGGGGGGGGGGTAGAGGCCCCGTGGTTATTAGTTTTTGTTTTAAGCTCCACAGGGTCTTTTCGTCTTATGTTTACATCCTAGCTTTTTAACTAGGGGATCAAGTTCATTGATCTGCTTTAGGAGACAGTTGGGCCCTCATTTAGCCGTTCATACTAGTCATTATTTAAGTGACAAGTGATTACGCTACCTTTGCACGGTTAGAATACCGCGGCCGTTTAAAAGATCACTGGGCAGGCAGCACCTTTAATACTTGTGTGGCTAAAGGCTATGTTTTTGGTAAACAGTTGGGGCCCTAAGTGGCTGAGTTCCTTTTGTGGCGTTTAATCTGTCTGTGCTGCACTCCTGTGTTGGGTTAACAGGGGGTTATATTATATGGTTAAAAAGTGTGTTAAATTTTTCCATTTGTGGTCTGTTATTTACTGGTAGTTTATCTATTTCCAGTTTATGGGGGTGCATGTAGAGAGCGGGGCTCTTATTACTAATTTTAACAGTGGTGTCTCTATTGTGGTAGAGTAGCTCAGTTAAGTGGTCTAGGGGTTCTTGGTTTGTTTAGTATCTTTAAGATTGTGTGCTGTGACGCGTTTAGTTTTTGGTGGCTGCTTTAAGGCCAACTGGTGTGTTTTATTTGGTGTTTTCCTCTAGGATTGGTTGTTTTCAATTACAATAAGGCTGTACCCTTATTGTATATAGTATAGGAGTGACAGTGGTAAATATGCTTGTATTTAGGTTCAGGCGTCCTATAGTTGAACTAGAATTCTTTTATTGAGCAACCAGCTATCACCAGGCTCGATAGGCGTGTCACCTCTACCTAGCAGTCTCTCCAGCCTTTTGCCACAGGGACGGGTGTACTCAAAAAGTTGCTGTTAGGTAGCTCGTCTGGGTTCGGGTGAGCAGGTTTTAGTGCGCTTTATCTGTATTTGCTTATTAAACCATGATGCAAAAGGTACAAGGTCAGATCTTTGCTTTGTTGGTGCTTGGGGTTTTTCATAGTTCTTTCATTGTTCCCTTGCGGTACTATATGCTATTGCGTCAAGTGGGTGTTTTCTATCGCCTAAAAATATACTGGTACTGGGTTAAATGGTTTGGTTTATAGTGGGGCTTGAGGTTTTGAACTGTTTGTTGAGCTGTGGAGTTTGGGCTCAAGCGGGTTTTTGTTTAAACGTTTTTCAATTGTAAGTTGAATGCTTTATATAAGTGTAAGCTACCTCTTGATTTAGTGGCCAAGTGCACTTTCCAGTACACTTACCTTGTTACGACTTGCCTCATCTGTTGGTGTTTTGTTTTTTATAAAGTGTGGTTTATTAGTTCTTGAGGAGGGTGACGGGCGGTGTGTACGTGTCCCATGGCAGGCTTCAAACAGGCTTATCTTGCTTGTTTTACTGCTAAATCCACCTTCTGGTGAAGGTTTCATGTCACTTGTGGTGTTTTCTAGTGTAGAAAATGTAGCTCATCTCTGCCCCCTTATATGCTACACCTTGACCTGACGTGTTAAATGTTATCTATCTTACTTACGGCAGTTCTTTCATAAGGTAGGTTTGCGACGGCGGTATATAGGCTGGGTAAAGGCAAAAGGGGGTAAGGTTTGGCGTGGAGTATCGATTATAGGACAAGCTCCTCTAGGTTGGTTTGGGGCACCGTCAAGTCCTTAGAGTTTTAAGTTTTTCACTTGTAATTCTCTGGCGAGTTGCTAGTGTAAGGTGCAAGTTTGGTTTATGGCCAAGCATAATAGGGTATCTAATCCTAGTTTGGGCCTTGGCTTTCGTGAGTCGATGGGGCTTAATTAATTGTGGGAGGGGTGGAGTTGTTTTTGCATTGGTTAGTATTTTACAACGTAGGTGCAGCTCAGCCTTCTTTTATTAAGTTTTAGGGGTCTAGTCACTTTTTACGCCGAGTATTATTATTTTGGGGCTTTCGTATAACCGCGGTGGCTGGCACGAAATTTACCGCCCCGTCTGGTTTAACTGTGGCTAAGTCAAGCTTTATGGCTTATACATTAATGTTTATCACTGCTGGGCCCCGTGTGGGTGTGGCGGTGCTAGGTGTCTGGGGCTAAATAGTGTGGTGTGCCTGATACCTGCTCCTGGCCTAGTGGGTAGGCACTGTGTGGGGGTTTGCACAGGGGTGTGGAGGCTTGCATGTGTAATTCGAGTTAAAAATAATAATAAGTTTAGGACCAAAACGGTGTGTTTCCGGGAAATTACTAGGATCCATAACGGCAACTTCAGGGCCGTGCTTTAGTATTATTTAAGCTACAGTAACGGAGTTGCCGTTGTGTGGTTTAGTGTGTGTAATATATATATATATATATATATATATATATATACATTTTGGGGTTTTATTTTGTGTGTGGGGAGCTGCGATTTTTGTTCTTGTGGTATTATGGCAAGTCTTGGATCGCAACTAAGAAAAAATTTTTGCAATTAAATCTCGTTTTAGGGGTTTGGCGAGAAGCACTTTAATTGCAGGGAAAAATTCTTAGTGGGGGGTAAGGGGGGTTTGCCGGAGGTAGCCGTGTGAGTATGGGCGTGTTCGGGGCGTGGGTGTGTGTGGGTGTATGTGGGTGTATGGGGGGCGTGTGTGTGTGTGTGTGTGTGTGTGTGTGTGGGTGGGTATGGGTATGGGTATGGGTATGGGTATGGGTGTGGGTATGGGTATGGGTATGGGTGTGGGTATGGGTGTAGGTGTAGGTGTAGGTGTAGGTATAGGTATAGGTATAGGTATAGGTGTCGTGTTTATTCATTGGTTTTTAGTCTAGTAAATAATTATATGTCCTTCGAGCATGAATAATTTACCCCTGGGTGGGCTTGTGGGATCGTGGGCCATCTTGCACCGTAGGTTCAGCAGAGTTGTTAGTTGACAGCCACTGGAAATGAGGTTGTGATATACCACCCTAAAAATAAAAATACCAGCCGCATGACAGCACAGGGATGCTATGAGTATGAGGAGACGTGTAACTAATCCTAGCAACCAAAGGCCTCTTAAAAGGCACGAGTGATACGTCAGCGATTAATGGACTTGACCTCACAGAACCAGAGGCCTTGGAAAGGGCACTGTGTGTTAGTCTACATTTCATGGACTACGAGACTGGGCACCTGGTGTGCGAATACAAGGATTGATGATCTCTCGGGATATGTCCGGTAAAGAATCAATATGTCTTAAATACATGGATTTATTAATCCACGCTTATTTGATGATATGTACTATGTAAAATCAATGATAGGATGTACTGGGACAATATTCATGGGGCAGATAGATGTATGTTGATTATACATAGTATGTATTATGTAAAATTAATAATAATATGTACTGGGACAATATTCATGGGGCAAATAAATGTATGTTGATTATACATAGTATGTAAAGGGGGACCCCCCATAACCCTAGACACTAATGGAGGTCCTGGAGTTTATAAGGTTGTTAAATGGCCATATAGGCTCCACCCCCGTGTGGGGGTGAAGCCTATTTGGGTGGGGTGGTCTCAGAAAATAGTTTAAGTGAAAACACTAGTTTTGGGGACTAGAGTTAAGAGTTGAGTCTTTTTTTTGATATACTGCGGGCGGAGGCCTTGGAGTTTATAAGGTTGTTAAGTGGCCATATAGGCTCCACCCCCGTGTGGGGGTGAAGCCTATTTGGGTGGGGTGGTCTCAGAAAATAGTTTAAGTGAAAACACTAGTTTTGGGGACTAGAGTTAAGAGTTGAGTCTTTTTTTGATATACTGCGGGCGGAGGCCTTGGAGTTTATAAGGTTGTTAAGTGGCCATATAGGCTCCACCCCCGTGTGGGGGTGAAGCCTATTTGGGTGGGGTGGTCTTAGAAAATAGTTTAAGTGAAAACACTAGTTTTGGGGACTAGAGTTAAGAGTTGAGTCTTTTTTTTGATATACTGCGGGCGGAGGCCTTGGAGTTTATAAGGTTGTTAAGTGGCCATATAGGCTCCACCCCCGTGTGGGGGTGAAGCCTATTTGGGTGGGGTGGTCTTAGAAAATAGTTTAAGTGAAAACACTAGTTTTGGGGACTAGAGTTAAGAGTTGAGTCTTTTTTTTGATATACTGCGGGCGGAGGCCTTGGAGTTTATAAGGTTGTTAAGTGGCCATATAGGCTCCACCCCCGTGTGGGGGTGAAGCCTATTTGGGTGGGGTGGTCTCAGAAAATAGTTTAAGTGAAAACACTAGTTTTGGGGACTAGAGTTAAGAGTTGAGTCTTTTTTGTATGTGGGGGTGTGAGTAGTGCCCCAGGGTTGTAATGCGTTCCAATCTTTGACTTACAAGGTCAGTGCTTTAAGTGTGGTTTAAGCTACAAGGGCTGGTGGGGTTATCAGTTTATTAGTTTATTCTCTAGTTTATTGATTGTGGGGCTTAATAGTAGGATTGTTGTGAAGTATAGGACGGAAGCTAGTTGTCCGATTATGATAAATGGGTCTTCGACTGGTTGTCCTCCGATTCAGGTTAGGATAGCGATAGTGGCGATTATGGTTCAAAATGTTAGTTGTGATAGTGGTCGGAATGTGCTTGTTCGTTGTTTTGAGTTGTGTGTAAGTGGGATTAGCAGTAGGATTATAATGGATATTATTAGGGCAAGTACTCCTCCAAGTTTGTTTGGGATGGAACGTAGGATGGCGTAGGCGAATAGGAAGTACCATTCTGGTTTGATGTGTGGTGGGGTTATTAGGGGGTTTGCTGGGGTAAAGTTTTCTGGGTCCCCAAGCAGTTGTGGGGAGAAAAGGGATAGGTACAGTAGTGTTATTATTATAAGGGCTGCCCCTAGCAGGTCTTTAGTTGAAAAGTATGGGTGGAACGGAATTTTATCTGAGTTTGAGTTTACCCCTGTTGGGTTGTTTGATCCCGTTTCGTGTAGGAATAGTATGTGTAGGATTGCAGTGGCTGAGATGATGAATGGCAGTAGGAAGTGGAAAGTGAAAAATCGTGTTAGTGTTGCGTTATCTACGGCGAACCCGCCTCAAATTCACTCTACTAGGGTGTTTCCTATATATGGAACTGCTGATAGTAGGTTTGTGATTACGGTAGCCCCTCAGAATGATATCTGTCCCCATGGCAGGACATAGCCCACGAACGCGGTTGCTATTACTAGGAATAGTAGGGCCACGCCGATGTTTCAGGTCTCTTTGTATAAGTATGAGCCGTAGTATAGGCCTCGCCCGATGTGTATATAAAGGCAGATAAAAAATATGGAGGCGCCGTTGGCGTGGATGTTTCGGATTAGTCAGCCGTGTTGTACGTCACGACAGATGTGGGCGATTGATGAGAATGCTGTGGAGGTGTCTGCGGTGTAGTGCATGGCCAAGAATAGGCCGGTGGAGATTTGGATTAGTAGGCACAGCCCTAACAAGGACCCAAAGTTTCATCAAGCGGAGATGTTTGATGGTGTGGGGAGGTCAATAAATGAGTTGTTTATTATTTTGATTATTGGGTGTGTTTTTCGGATTGGGGTCATTATTGGTTTTTATAGTTGAATAACAACGGTGGTTTTTCGTATCACAGGTTTTGGCATGGCCAAATGAAAATTATGTCGTACTTTGTTTTTTTTACTGTGTTGTGTATGGTGTTGGGGTTTATTGGTGTAGCGTCAAATCCTTCTCCTGTTTTTGGGGCGATGGGACTTGTAGTGTCTGCGTTGGGTGGTAGTGTGGTGTTAGTTATTTTTGGTGGGTCCTTTATTGCATTGGTGTTATTTTTAATTTATTTAGGTGGGATATTGGTAGTCTTTGCTTATTCTGTGGCACTTTCAGCAGACCAATATCCTGAGGTGTGGTTGGATTACTCTGTTTTGTATTATGTGTTTGGGTATTTTATATTAGTTTTGTTTTTAGTTTGGTACTTTGGAGGGTTGTCTATTGATGGGTGTGGGGCGTCTGGTGGGGACGATTTTGGTTTTGAGGGTACTCGGACTGATTTTAGTGGTGTTGCATTGATATATTCTTTGGGCGGGCCGTTATTATTGTTGTGTGGGGGGAGTTTAATGGTGGCCCTGTTTGTTGTCCTTGAGTTAACTCGAGGGTCGAGTTTTGGGGGGCTACGTGCGGTTTAGTAGTATGTGGTAATTGCGGCGGCTAGAGTGGCAATAAGTATGACTAGGTATGTTTTGATGTGTCCGGTGTGTGATTTGGACAGTTTTTTAGCTAGGGCGGTGTTAATTAATATGGCTGTTTTTGGGGCGATGGCCTCATATCAGATAAGGTCATTTAAGTGCATAGCGGTGTTTTGTCCGAATTGTATGTTGTATTTTGGTTGGGCTCGGTGTGCAAGGGTGTTAAAGAACCCCAGTTGTGTTGAGGATGTACTTGGTGTACTTTGTTTTGGTTTTAATAGGTTGGATGTTTGTATGGTGATATCTATAGCACATAGCAGGCCTACTAGCGTGATAATTGTGGCGGCTAGTTTTGTAATTGGGCCCATTGTTATTGTTTGGGGTGGGGTTGGTAGTATTGTTGTGGCCACAAATAGGCCAGATATAATACTTCCTATGGCGAGTCGTACTAGGGGTCGAGTCTGGCTTGGGTTTGTTTCTGCTGGGGTTGTAGTTGTGTTGTATCGAGGCTTATTTGTTTGGACATAAAAGGTTAGGCGTAGGCTGTAGGCGGCTGTAAGGGCGGTAGCAATAATAGTGGTTGATAGGGCTCAGGCGTTTAAGTGTGATGTGTTTATTGTTTCAATGATTACGTCTTTAGTGTAAAATCCAGCTAGGAAGGGGGCCCCTGTTAGGGCTAGGTTGCCGATAGTTATACAGGTTGTGGTTAGCGGTATTGTTTTTTGGGTGCTTCCTATTTTTCGGATGTCTTGTTCGTCCCCGAGATTATGAATTACTGAACCTGCGCATAGGAATAGTATGGCCTTGAAAAAGGCGTGTGTGGTGATGTGTAGGTATGTTAACTGTGGCTGGTTTAGTCCTAGTGTTAGTATTATTAGGCCGAGCTGGCTTGAGGTGGAGAAGGCAATGATCTTTTTGATATCGTTTTGTGTGAGGGCACAGAGTGCTGCAAAGGTTGTAGTTATTGCTCCTAGGCATAGGCAGAGGGTAGTTGTGGCCTGGCTGTTTTGTATTATTGGGAATAGCCGGGCCAGTAGAAAAATTCCGGCAACGACTATTGTGCTAGAGTGAAGTAGTGCTGATACTGGGGTTGGGCCTTCTATGGCTGCTGGCAGCCATGGGTGTAGCCCAAATTGGGCGGATTTTCCCATGGCTGCTAAGACTAGGCCTAGTAGTGGCAGGGTGGGGGGGGTCGTATGTGAGAATGTTTGTTGTACGTCCCATGTGTTGTAGTGTATTGCGAATCAAGCTAAAGACAGGATTAGTCCAATGTCTCCGATTCGGTTGTATATAACAGCTTGTAGGGCGGATGTGTTTGCATTGGTGCGCCCGTGCCACCACCCGATTAGTAAGAAGGATATGATGCCTACCCCTTCCCAGCCAACAAATAGTTGTAATAGGCTGTTTGCTGTTGTTATGGTTATTATGGCTAGGAGGAATAGTATTAAGTATTTTATAAATTTGTTTTTGTTCGGGTCTAGTTTTATATATCAATCTGAGAACTCCAGGATGGCCCAGGTGATAAATAGGGCTGTTGTTATAAACGTGGTAGAGTAAATATCAAATAGGAAGCTGATATTAATGTTGAAGGACGTTTGTAGTCAGGTAGCGTTGGTTATAGTTGTTTGTATTCCGTAGTTGATAAAAATATTGGTTGGAATTAGGCTTGTCAGGCAGGCAAGTTTAGTAGTTTGTGTGAAGTAGCCCGAGGCTTGTGTAATAAACATAGAGGTAATAATAGGGGCAATAAGGACTAGCAGGGTTGAAATTATGGTTGAGTAGAATAGTATGGAGGTCATGTACTTTCACTTGGAGTTGCACCAAGTAGTGTTAATGCCTAAGATTAAAGGAAGGTCTAATATCCTTTGAAAGTCTTGGGTTATAATGTGGAGTGGTCCGGAGAATTTAACTTCGGTAATTTGAATTAGCAGTTCCAATTTGTGTCGTCCCTCTCGGTATGCAAGGGGCGGGGTGCCCCTGTTGTTAAGTCCACAGCTTAGTGTTTTGATCAAACTATGCCTACTTCTGGGTGCTACAGGATTAGTTTTGGGTTTATAATTAATAGTGCCATAGGGATGAGGTGAAGGGCTATTAATAGGTGTTCTCGGGTGTTTGAGGGTGGGTGGGAGGTATTTGTTGGTGTTTTGTTTCGTTGCGTTATAATGAAGACATATAGGGAGTATAGGGCGGTTAATAGCGTCGTTAGGCCTGTTAAGATGATTGTTATGGTGGCTCAGTTTATAGCAGAAGTAATGATTATTAATTCCCCCATCAGGTTGATTGTAGGGGGTAGGGCCATGTTGGCTAAGTTTGCCATAAGTCATCATGTGGCTATAAGTGGGAGGGTGAGTTGAAGGCCCCGTGTTATTAATAAAGTTCGAGTGTGGGTTCGTTCATAGTTTGTGTTGGCTAGGCAAAATAGTATAGAAGAGGCTAATCCGTGGGCGACCATTAGAATTATTGTTCCTGAGATACTTCATGGGGTCTGAATTAGGGCTCCTGCAGTTACAAGGCCTATGTGGCTTACTGAGGAGTAGGCAATGATGGATTTTAAGTCTGTTTGACGTAGGCAAATGAGGCTGGTTATAATTATTCCCCAGAGGGCTAGAATAATGAGGGGGTAGCACATAGTTTGTGTTGTTGGGTTTAGGATTGGGGTGATTCGGATGATGCCGTATCCTCCCAGTTTAAGAAGTACGGCGGCCAGGATTATTGATCCAGCGATTGGGGCCTCAACGTGTGCTTTTGGTAGTCATAAGTGCATGGAGTATAGGGGTATTTTTACTATAAATGCTAGAAGACATGATAGTCATACTAGTGAGTTGGTTCATGTTATTAGTATTTCTGGGTGCTTTATTGACATTATTAGTGGTGTTGTGTGGTAGTTGTGGGTGTATGAATATAAAATTATTACTAATAGTGGGAGTGAGCCGGATAGTGTATAGAACAGGAAATAAGTGCCTGCGGCGAGTCGCTCTGTTTGGCTGCCCCAACGCGTGATAAGGATTAGTGTTGGGATTAGTGTTGCTTCAAATAACAGGTAGAATAGTATTAAGTTGTTTGAGGCGAATGTTAGAATTAGGGTGGTTTGTAGCAGAGCACAGGTTGATAAGAACAGGCGTTGTCGGGACTGAGGCTCTTTGGCCATGTGGCTTTGGCTTGCTACTACTATAAGTGGGAGCAATCAGGATGAAAGAATAGTCAGGGGGGTTGAGAATTGGTCGAGTGTTATCCATGTGTTGACATGTCAGATTTTTGTTAGTGTGGGGGCGTTTAATTGTCCTATTAATAGGAGTGTTGTTGTTATAGATAGGGCCGTATAAATGTGGAAGGTGTATTTAGTTGGGGCTAAAAGGGCGGTTGGGACTAGTATTACTGTTGCTATGGTTAGTTTTAGCATTTTAATAGGCTTATGGTTTTTAGGTGGTCTGTTGCGTGAGTGCGGGAGGATGCAGCTAATAGGGCCAGTCCTGCTCCTGCCTCACATGCGGACATGGTCAAGAGGGTAATTGGAAGGGTGGCAGTGGTTGACAGGTGTTGGGTTAAGGAGATAGCACTAAGTCCAATAAATAGGCTTAAAAGCAGGCCCTCGATGCATAGAAGGGCAGATACAAGATGTTTACGGTGGAGTGCTAGTCCTATAAGGCTTAGGGTAAAGATGGCTAGTATCAGTAGGTGTTGAGGTAGCATAGTTAGTGGCCCCATTATTTTGGGATGTACTAAGTCGAAATTAGTGATCTTGCTTTAGATTAGCCTCTATATTCTGCTCATTCTAGTCCTCCTTGGGATCACTCATAGACTAGGCCCAGGGCTAGTAGGGTGATAATTGTTGTAGTTCATATAAGGGTTGAATTGGGGGAGGGTAAGTTAATAGCTCACGGGGTTGGTAGGAGTAGGGCGATTTCTAGGTCAAAAAGTAGGAATAAGATAGCGACTAGAAAAAATCGCAATGAGAAAGGTAGTCGTGCTGAACCGACTGGGTCAAAGCCGCATTCGTATGGGGACAATTTTTCTGTGTCAGGGGTGGCTTGTGGTAGTCAAAAGCTAATGATGATTAGGGCGGCGGTTAGTGCGGTGGATATTAGAGTTACTATTATAATGTTTATTACTTCCTCTTAGGGTTAATTATGAGCTAAGGCTTTGTGAGTGGAAGTCACCTGTACTTTTAAATACTAAGGAAGTTATGAACCTCATCAATAGATTGAGATGTAAAGGAAGAGTCAAACAACGTCTACAAAGTGTCAGTATCATGCGGCCGCTTCGAATCCAAAGTGGTGGTCAGTGGTGAAGTGGAATTTTATTTGGCGTAGCAGGCAGACTACTAGGAAGCTAGTCCCAATGATTACATGTAGTCCGTGGAAGCCAGTGGCCACAAAAAAGGTGGTGCCATAGGCTCCGTCTGCTACTGTGAAAGAGGCCTCCAGATATTCTATAGCCTGTAGTAGTGTAAAGTAGGCCCCCAGTATGATTGTAAGCACTAGGGCCTGTATGGCCTCTTTTCGTTCTCCTCCTATGATTGAATGGTGGGCTCAGGTTACTGTAACACCTGATGCCAGTAGTACTGCGGTATTAAGTAGGGGAACTTCAAACGGGTTTAGGGGAGTAATTCCGCTTGGGGGTCAACAACCTCCAAGCTCTGGTGTAGGTGCAAGGCTTGAGTGATAGAATGCTCAAAAGAACCCGATGAAAAAGAAAACCTCTGAGGCAATGAATAAAATTATGCCATAACGAAGTCCCTGTTGAACTTGGTGGGTGTGGTGGCCTTGGTAGGTTCCTTCCCGAACAACATCTCGTCATCATTGCAGTATTGTTAATAGTATAGTGGTAAGGCCGATGGTTATTAATGTATTTGAGCCAAAGTGGAACCATATTGCGAGCCCAGAGGTTATTAATAAGGCTGCAATGGCCCCTGTTAGGGGCCATGGGCTTTGGTCTACTATGTGGAAGCTGTGGGCTTGGTGGGTCATTAAACGTTTTCTTGTAGGTAGAGACTTAATAATAGTACGAATACATATGCTTGGATCATTGCAACAGCGACTTCTAGGGCGGTTAACAATAGGAGGGTGACTGAGGTTAGCACTGATACTGATGGTATTAATGGCATTAATACAAGTGTGGCTGTTGAGATAAGTTGGATTAACAGGTGTCCTGCAGTTAGGTTTGCAGTAAGACGCACCCCCAGGGCTAGGGGTCGAATTAATAGGCTAGCTGTTTCGATAATTACTAAAATTGGAACTAGCGGGGTGGGTGTGCCCATGGGTAGTAGGTGTCCGATGGAGGCGGTGGGCTGGTTTCAAAGCCCAACAAGTACTGTAAATAGTCATATTGGTAGGGCCAGGCTTATGTTTATGGATAGTTGTGTGGTGGGGGTAAATGTGTATGGTAATAGCCCTAGCAGGTTGATTGTTAATAGGTATAACAAAATTGTTAATAGAAGCAGTGCTCAGGGGTGTCCTGTCTTACTGATTGGGGATATTAGTTGTTTTGTGGCGGTTTTTATTAGTCATAGTTTTAGTGCCCATGTGCGGCTTGGTATTAGATGTGTTTGTGAGTGAAATAGTGTTGTTGGGGCCAGTAGGGCAAGCAGGATTAATGGGACTCCTATTATCTGTGGGGTTGCGAATTGGTCGAATAGGTTTAACATCATAATCAGGATCAGCATGGGGGCTGGGTGCTTAGGGGTTTTGTAGTTGGTTGGTTGGCTATCTGGTGTTTTAACAGCTTTGGTTTTATTATAAGGAGGGTGATAAACCATACGGTTAACATAATTATAAGTCACGGAGCGGGGTTTAGTTGGGGCACGTCTTTAAGTGGTTATTGTTCCAATCTTTGGCTTAAAAGGCCAATGCTATTATGTAAAGCTTCTTAAAGATTGAAGTATCATGTTAGACCATAATTCGAAGTTGTCTAGGGTGGTGGCTTCTACTACAATGGGCATAAAGCTGTGGTTTGACCCGCAGATTTCTGAGCACTGGCCGTAAAATAGGCCTGGGGAAGCTGTAGTAAATGTTGTCTGGTTTAGTCGCCCAGGGATTGCATCGGTTTTAATGCCTAGTGAGGGGACGGCTCAAGAGTGAAGGACGTCTTCGGCTGAAATTAACATGCGGATCGGGGACTCTACGGGTACAACTATTCGGTGGTCTGTCTCTAGTAGTCGAATGGCCCCTGATCACAGGTCTGTTGTTGGGGTCATATAGGAGTCAAATGTTAGGTTTTCATAGTCTGTGTATTCGTAGCTTCAATATCATTGGTGTCCAAGGGCCTTAATTGTTAGGTGTGGGTTGTTAATCTCATCTATTAGGTACAGGATTCGTAAGGACGGCAGTGCAATTATGATTAGAATGATAGACGGCAGGACTGTTCAGATTATTTCAACTGCTTGGGCATCTATTGTGTTAGTGTGCGTTAGTGTGGTTGTTATTATAAGAGAGATAATATATAGGACGAAGGCGCTGATAAGGAATACGATTATAAGTGCGTGGTCGTGGAAGTGGAGGAGCTCTTCTATGATGGGGGATGCTGCGTCTTGGAATCCTAGTTGGGCAGGTTGTGCCATTGAGTCTCACAGGGGTTAGACTGTAATTTAGCCCTGACAGTGCTATGTAATAATTTACTAGAGGCTCGTGTTTGATAAGAGAGGGGTACGCAGTGGGCGTACGTTTAGCTTGAAACTAAAAGGTGGGGGTTCGAGTCCCTCGTCTCTTGGCAGGTTAAGATTGGACAAAGGCTGGTTCTTCATACGTGTGGTATGGGGGCGGGCAGCC
>NW_026612527.1:0-17444 GCF_029931775.1 Euleptes europaea | reverse complement strand
TGTATGAATATAAAATTATTACTAATAGTGGGAGTGAGCCGGATAGTGTATAGAACAGGAAATAAGTGCCTGCGGCGAGTCGCTCTGTTTGGCTGCCCCAACGCGTGATAAGGATTAGTGTTGGGATTAGTGTTGCTTCAAATAACAGGTAGAATAGTATTAAGTTGTTTGAGGCGAATGTTAGAATTAGGGTGGTTTGTAGCAGAGCACAGGTTGATAAGAACAGGCGTTGTCGGGACTGAGGCTCTTTGGCCATGTGGCTTTGGCTTGCTACTACTATAAGTGGGAGCAATCAGGATGAAAGAATAGTCAGGGGGGTTGAGAATTGGTCGAGTGTTATCCATGTGTTGACATGTCAGATTTTTGTTAGTGTGGGGGCGTTTAATTGTCCTATTAATAGGAGTGTTGTTGTTATAGATAGGGCCGTATAAATGTGGAAGGTGTATTTAGTTGGGGCTAAAAGGGCGGTTGGGACTAGTATTACTGTTGCTATGGTTAGTTTTAGCATTTTAATAGGCTTATGGTTTTTAGGTGGTCTGTTGCGTGAGTGCGGGAGGATGCAGCTAATAGGGCCAGTCCTGCTCCTGCCTCACATGCGGACATGGTCAAGAGGGTAATTGGAAGGGTGGCAGTGGTTGACAGGTGTTGGGTTAAGGAGATAGCACTAAGTCCAATAAATAGGCTTAAAAGCAGGCCCTCGATGCATAGAAGGGCAGATACAAGATGTTTACGGTGGAGTGCTAGTCCTATAAGGCTTAGGGTAAAGATGGCTAGTATCAGTAGGTGTTGAGGTAGCATAGTTAGTGGCCCCATTATTTTGGGATGTACTAAGTCGAAATTAGTGATCTTGCTTTAGATTAGCCTCTATATTCTGCTCATTCTAGTCCTCCTTGGGATCACTCATAGACTAGGCCCAGGGCTAGTAGGGTGATAATTGTTGTAGTTCATATAAGGGTTGAATTGGGGGAGGGTAAGTTAATAGCTCACGGGGTTGGTAGGAGTAGGGCGATTTCTAGGTCAAAAAGTAGGAATAAGATAGCGACTAGAAAAAATCGCAATGAGAAAGGTAGTCGTGCTGAACCGACTGGGTCAAAGCCGCATTCGTATGGGGACAATTTTTCTGTGTCAGGGGTGGCTTGTGGTAGTCAAAAGCTAATGATGATTAGGGCGGCGGTTAGTGCGGTGGATATTAGAGTTACTATTATAATGTTTATTACTTCCTCTTAGGGTTAATTATGAGCTAAGGCTTTGTGAGTGGAAGTCACCTGTACTTTTAAATACTAAGGAAGTTATGAACCTCATCAATAGATTGAGATGTAAAGGAAGAGTCAAACAACGTCTACAAAGTGTCAGTATCATGCGGCCGCTTCGAATCCAAAGTGGTGGTCAGTGGTGAAGTGGAATTTTATTTGGCGTAGCAGGCAGACTACTAGGAAGCTAGTCCCAATGATTACATGTAGTCCGTGGAAGCCAGTGGCCACAAAAAAGGTGGTGCCATAGGCTCCGTCTGCTACTGTGAAAGAGGCCTCCAGATATTCTATAGCCTGTAGTAGTGTAAAGTAGGCCCCCAGTATGATTGTAAGCACTAGGGCCTGTATGGCCTCTTTTCGTTCTCCTCCTATGATTGAATGGTGGGCTCAGGTTACTGTAACACCTGATGCCAGTAGTACTGCGGTATTAAGTAGGGGAACTTCAAACGGGTTTAGGGGAGTAATTCCGCTTGGGGGTCAACAACCTCCAAGCTCTGGTGTAGGTGCAAGGCTTGAGTGATAGAATGCTCAAAAGAACCCGATGAAAAAGAAAACCTCTGAGGCAATGAATAAAATTATGCCATAACGAAGTCCCTGTTGAACTTGGTGGGTGTGGTGGCCTTGGTAGGTTCCTTCCCGAACAACATCTCGTCATCATTGCAGTATTGTTAATAGTATAGTGGTAAGGCCGATGGTTATTAATGTATTTGAGCCAAAGTGGAACCATATTGCGAGCCCAGAGGTTATTAATAAGGCTGCAATGGCCCCTGTTAGGGGCCATGGGCTTTGGTCTACTATGTGGAAGCTGTGGGCTTGGTGGGTCATTAAACGTTTTCTTGTAGGTAGAGACTTAATAATAGTACGAATACATATGCTTGGATCATTGCAACAGCGACTTCTAGGGCGGTTAACAATAGGAGGGTGACTGAGGTTAGCACTGATACTGATGGTATTAATGGCATTAATACAAGTGTGGCTGTTGAGATAAGTTGGATTAACAGGTGTCCTGCAGTTAGGTTTGCAGTAAGACGCACCCCCAGGGCTAGGGGTCGAATTAATAGGCTAGCTGTTTCGATAATTACTAAAATTGGAACTAGCGGGGTGGGTGTGCCCATGGGTAGTAGGTGTCCGATGGAGGCGGTGGGCTGGTTTCAAAGCCCAACAAGTACTGTAAATAGTCATATTGGTAGGGCCAGGCTTATGTTTATGGATAGTTGTGTGGTGGGGGTAAATGTGTATGGTAATAGCCCTAGCAGGTTGATTGTTAATAGGTATAACAAAATTGTTAATAGAAGCAGTGCTCAGGGGTGTCCTGTCTTACTGATTGGGGATATTAGTTGTTTTGTGGCGGTTTTTATTAGTCATAGTTTTAGTGCCCATGTGCGGCTTGGTATTAGATGTGTTTGTGAGTGAAATAGTGTTGTTGGGGCCAGTAGGGCAAGCAGGATTAATGGGACTCCTATTATCTGTGGGGTTGCGAATTGGTCGAATAGGTTTAACATCATAATCAGGATCAGCATGGGGGCTGGGTGCTTAGGGGTTTTGTAGTTGGTTGGTTGGCTATCTGGTGTTTTAACAGCTTTGGTTTTATTATAAGGAGGGTGATAAACCATACGGTTAACATAATTATAAGTCACGGAGCGGGGTTTAGTTGGGGCACGTCTTTAAGTGGTTATTGTTCCAATCTTTGGCTTAAAAGGCCAATGCTATTATGTAAAGCTTCTTAAAGATTGAAGTATCATGTTAGACCATAATTCGAAGTTGTCTAGGGTGGTGGCTTCTACTACAATGGGCATAAAGCTGTGGTTTGACCCGCAGATTTCTGAGCACTGGCCGTAAAATAGGCCTGGGGAAGCTGTAGTAAATGTTGTCTGGTTTAGTCGCCCAGGGATTGCATCGGTTTTAATGCCTAGTGAGGGGACGGCTCAAGAGTGAAGGACGTCTTCGGCTGAAATTAACATGCGGATCGGGGACTCTACGGGTACAACTATTCGGTGGTCTGTCTCTAGTAGTCGAATGGCCCCTGATCACAGGTCTGTTGTTGGGGTCATATAGGAGTCAAATGTTAGGTTTTCATAGTCTGTGTATTCGTAGCTTCAATATCATTGGTGTCCAAGGGCCTTAATTGTTAGGTGTGGGTTGTTAATCTCATCTATTAGGTACAGGATTCGTAAGGACGGCAGTGCAATTATGATTAGAATGATAGACGGCAGGACTGTTCAGATTATTTCAACTGCTTGGGCATCTATTGTGTTAGTGTGCGTTAGTGTGGTTGTTATTATAAGAGAGATAATATATAGGACGAAGGCGCTGATAAGGAATACGATTATAAGTGCGTGGTCGTGGAAGTGGAGGAGCTCTTCTATGATGGGGGATGCTGCGTCTTGGAATCCTAGTTGGGCAGGTTGTGCCATTGAGTCTCACAGGGGTTAGACTGTAATTTAGCCCTGACAGTGCTATGTAATAATTTACTAGAGGCTCGTGTTTGATAAGAGAGGGGTACGCAGTGGGCGTACGTTTAGCTTGAAACTAAAAGGTGGGGGTTCGAGTCCCTCGTCTCTTGGCAGGTTAAGATTGGACAAAGGCTGGTTCTTCATACGTGTGGTATGGGGGCGGGCAGCCGTGGAGTCACTCTAGGTTGACGTGTGTTAGTTCTGTGTTATTTGGGGTCCGTTTGGCAGAAAATGCCTCTCAGATAATATATATTATTATGATGACGGCAACAAGTGATGTTAGTGATCCAATTGATGAGACAGTGTTCCATAGTGTGTAGGCGTCTGGGTAGTCTGAGTACCGTCGTGGCATTCCAGCAAGACCTAAAAAGTGTTGGGGGAAGAATGTTATGTTTACGCCAATAAATATAACCCCGAATTGGGCTTTTGTTAAAGTGCTATGTAATGAGAAGCCAGTAAATAGTGGAAATCAGTGTACGAATCCGCCTATAATTGCAAATACTGCTCCTATAGATAAGACGTAGTGGAAGTGTGCGACTACGTAGTATGTGTCATGTAATACAATATCCAGGGATGAGTTTGCTAAGACGATCCCGGTTAGTCCGCCCACGGTAAACAGGAAGATAAAGCCAAGAGCCCACAGCAAGGCTGCGTCTCATTTGATTAGTCCGCCATGAAGGGTTGCTAACCAGCTGAATACTTTTACCCCAGTTGGGATTGCAATAATTATTGTGGCAGAGGTAAAGTATGCGCGGGTGTCTACATCCATGCCAACTGTGAATATATGGTGGGCTCAGACGATAAAACCAAGGAATCCGATAGAGACCATGGCCCACACCATGCCCATGTAGCCAAAGGGCTCTTTTTTACCAGCGTAGTATGCTACGATGTGGGAGATCATACCAAATCCGGGTAAAATTAAGATGTAAACTTCTGGGTGCCCAAAAAATCAGAACAGGTGTTGGTATAGCACGGGGTCTCCTCCGCCTGCCGGGTCAAAGAAGGTGGTGTTTAGGTTTCGGTCTGTTAATAGTATTGTGATGCCGGCAGCTAGTACTGGCAGAGACAGTAGAAGAAGTACTGCGGTGATAAGTACAGATCATACGAAGAGGGGGGTGTTGTATTGAGTTATTGCTGGGGCTTTTATATTAATGCAGGTGGTAATAAAGTTAATAGCCCCCAGGATGGAAGAAACCCCTGCTAGGTGCAGGGAAAAAATTGTCAGGTCTACGGATGCTCCTGCATGGGCCAGGTTGGCAGCTAGTGGTGGGTAGACGGTTCAGCCAGTTCCTGCCCCGGCTTCAACTCCGGAAGAGGCCAGTAAAAGGAGTAGTGAGGGGGGCAGGAGTCAAAAGCTTATGTTGTTTATTCGTGGAAAAGCCATGTCTGGGGCCCCAATTATTAGTGGAACCAGCCAGTTTCCGAAGCCCCCGATCATTACGGGTATTACCATGAAGAAGATTATTACAAAAGCATGGGCGGTTACAACCACATTATAGATTTGGTCGTCCCCAAGAAGGGTTCCAGGCTGGCTAAGCTCAGCTCGAATTAGCAAGCTTAGGCCAGTGCCGGCTATTCCGGCCCAGGCGCCAAAAAGTAGATACAGGGTGCCGATGTCTTTGTGGTTTGTCGAAAAAAATCAACGATTGATGGTCACAGGTAGGATGGCCGAGGGCAAGGCGGTGAGCTGTAGTCTCACAGACAGAGGTTTGAGTCCTTTTCGTACCAAGCTCCGTAGCGTAGAACGCAACAAAATGCAAGTTTGGAGACGCACCCAAAAAGGTGCCGGGGCTTCTCCCGTTTTTCTATAACGGGAGAAGGTAGATTGAAGCCCGCTGGATAGGGTGTTTAGTTGTTAACTAAAGTTTTATGGGATCAAAGCCCGTCGGTCTAGGGAGGTCTTAGCTTAATTAAAGTGTCTGAGTTGCATTCAGGAGATGTATATTAGTGTTTTACAGGCCTTCAGGGAATAAGATGTGTTTCTTGTTTGGGGCTTTGAAGGCCCCTGGTTTAAATAGTTAACCTAAGTCCCTGGGGGTGGGGCGGGGTTTATATGTTGTATAGTAGTGGTGTGATTGGTAGAAGGAGGGCTGTTGTAGTAGTTGCCGTGGTTATTAGGTGTGTGTGGTTGTTTTTGAATCGTCATGTGTTTTTTGTTGTGGTTGTGGTGGGCGGGTTTGTTAGTGTAGTGAAATAGGCTAGGCGGGTATAAAAGAATAGGCTTGGTAGGCTTATTAGGGCTAATGTTGTGGCTAGTGGGGTTAGCTGGTGTAGTGTTAGTTCTTTGATAATTAGCAGTTTTGGCATGAACCCTGTTAGGGGGGGAAGGCCCCCTAGTGATATTAGTGTTAGTATTATTATGGTTAAAAGTGTAGAGGAGTTAGACCAGGTGGTAGTAAGGTCTGTGATGTTTTTTGTTGATGCTGTTAATATAGAGGTAAATATTGCTGTGGTTGCGGCTAAATAGATAATTATGGTTAGTGTTGTAAGGCTGTGGCCCATAGTTAGGGCAATTGTTAATCATCCCATATGGGCGATTGAGGAGAAGGCCATGATTTTTCGGAGTTGTGTCTGATTTAGGCCTGACCACCCCCCAATTATTGTGGATAGGAGTCCCAGCACTAGGACCAGGTTTAGTGATAGGTGGTTGTGTATTATATAAAGTAGGGCTAGGGGGGCAAGTTTTTGTCATGTTGATATGATTAGGGCGGTTATTATTGTAGACCCCTGCAGGACCTCTGGGTATCAGAAGTGTGTTGGTGCCAAGCCTAGTTTTATTGCGATGGCTACTGTTAAAATTAGTGCAGTTGAGTTGTGCGTTGGCTGTATAATTGTTCATTGTCCGGTCTGTCAGGTGTTGATCAGGCTGGCCAGGAGGATTAGGGCAGCGGCTGCAGCTTGTGTTAGGAAATATTTTGTGGCGGCTTCTGTTGCTCGTGGGTGGTGTTGTTTAGTAATGTGTGGTAGTATGGCTAGTGTATTGATTTCTAGTCCAAGTCATGCAAGTAGTCAGTGGTGGCTTGATGTGGTGATGATGGTGCCTGTCGCTAGGCTTGAGATTAGGATTGTTTGTGTTATTGGGCTTATTAGTATAGGAAGGGTTGTGTACCAACATTGTCGGGGTATGGGCCCGAAAGCTTTATTAGCTGACTTTACTAGTAGGTAGTATAATTGGAAGTACACGAAGTTTTGGGCTTCGTAGTGCAGGTTCGTAGCCTGTCTTTCTAAGGAAGTGGGAGGGGCGAGTCTCCATATCATACTCTATCAAAGTAGTCCTTAATGTTTCGGGCACACTGCCAAAGTTTGGGTTATGTTAGTGGGGGGGTGCCTGATATTGAAATGGGTGTGGCAATGTATCAGACGCAAAGGGCTAGGGTTAGTGGTAGGAAGTTTTTTCAAAGTAGGTGCATTAGTTGGTCATATCGAAATCGTGGATATGATGCGCGGATTCACAGGAAGCCCAGTGTTAACATGCAGGTTTTAATCATAATATTTATTGAAAATAGTTCTGGGGTGTTGGGGCAGTTTGGGCCTAGGAATAGGATACATGAGAGGGTGTTTATTATTAAGATGTTTGCGTATTCTGCTAGGAAGAATAGTGCGAATGGGCCGGCTGCGTATTCAACATTAAATCCTGAGACAAGCTCTGACTCGCCTTCGGTTAGGTCGAATGGGGCCCGGTTTGTTTCTGCAATTGTTGAGATGTATCATATTATTATTAGTGGTCATACACATGTTGCTAATCACGTGTTTTTTTGTGTTGTTAGCAGGGTTTGTATTGAAAATCCCCCCGTGAATATTATGGTTGATAGTACAATGATTCCTATTGTTACCTCATAAGAGATAGTTTGTGCGACTGCCCGTAGGGCGCCAACGAGGGCGTATTTTGAGTTTGTTGCTCACCCAGATCATAGAATTGAGTATACAGCAAGGCTTGAGATAGCCAGTAGTATTAATAGGCCTAAATTAGCGTCCATGATGGGGTTTGGTATTGGAATGGGGGCTCAAATTGTTAGTGACAGTAGTAGTGCTAGTATTGGTATGGCTAAAAATAGTGTTGGTGTTGATGCCGTTGGTCGGATGGGTTCTTTGGTGAAAAGTTTTAGTCCGTCTGCAATTGGTTGTAGTAGGCCGTAGGGCCCTACAATGTTTGGGCCCTTGCGTAGTTGTATGTAGCCTAGGGTTTTTCGTTCTAATAGGGTTAGGAAGGCAACTGCTAGTAGGATTGGGATGATGAGTGTTAGTGGGTTAACTACTAGGGTTATTGTGGTTTTAATTATTAGGGAGAAGATTTGAGCTTCTGTTGTAAGGGCTTAGGCCTTTTGCATAATTACCTGGCTCTGCCACCCTAAAGCGTGGCCCTGGTCTTAGGCCGCTGGTTTTGATAAATGGGCTCTTTAGTGTGGGTAAGAGCTTGGTATTAGCACGTGGGGGTCCTATTGGTGCTTCTCCCTGGGTCCTTTCGTACTGAAGGGAGAAAAACATAGATAGAAACCGACCTGGATTTCTCCGGTCTGAACTCAGATCACGTAGGACTAGTTAATCGTTGAACAAACGAACCCTTGGTAGTGGCTGCACCACCAGGATGTCCTGATCCAACATCGAGGTCGTAAACCCTCTTGGCGATAGGGGCTCTAAAAGAGGATGGCGCTGTTATCCCTGGGGTAACTTGGTTCGTTGATCTGTGTTACAGGGTCAATTTTATGGTGGTCTCATTGGCTTGTGGGTCTTTGATAGATTTTTGGTCTGTGGTCTTGGAAGTTTTGTTTATTTCCGAAGTCGCCCCAACTAAAAACAAGGCTAAGGGGGGGGGGTAGAGGCCCCGTGGTTATTAGTTTTTGTTTTAAGCTCCACAGGGTCTTTTCGTCTTATGTTTACATCCTAGCTTTTTAACTAGGGGATCAAGTTCATTGATCTGCTTTAGGAGACAGTTGGGCCCTCATTTAGCCGTTCATACTAGTCATTATTTAAGTGACAAGTGATTACGCTACCTTTGCACGGTTAGAATACCGCGGCCGTTTAAAAGATCACTGGGCAGGCAGCACCTTTAATACTTGTGTGGCTAAAGGCTATGTTTTTGGTAAACAGTTGGGGCCCTAAGTGGCTGAGTTCCTTTTGTGGCGTTTAATCTGTCTGTGCTGCACTCCTGTGTTGGGTTAACAGGGGGTTATATTATATGGTTAAAAAGTGTGTTAAATTTTTCCATTTGTGGTCTGTTATTTACTGGTAGTTTATCTATTTCCAGTTTATGGGGGTGCATGTAGAGAGCGGGGCTCTTATTACTAATTTTAACAGTGGTGTCTCTATTGTGGTAGAGTAGCTCAGTTAAGTGGTCTAGGGGTTCTTGGTTTGTTTAGTATCTTTAAGATTGTGTGCTGTGACGCGTTTAGTTTTTGGTGGCTGCTTTAAGGCCAACTGGTGTGTTTTATTTGGTGTTTTCCTCTAGGATTGGTTGTTTTCAATTACAATAAGGCTGTACCCTTATTGTATATAGTATAGGAGTGACAGTGGTAAATATGCTTGTATTTAGGTTCAGGCGTCCTATAGTTGAACTAGAATTCTTTTATTGAGCAACCAGCTATCACCAGGCTCGATAGGCGTGTCACCTCTACCTAGCAGTCTCTCCAGCCTTTTGCCACAGGGACGGGTGTACTCAAAAAGTTGCTGTTAGGTAGCTCGTCTGGGTTCGGGTGAGCAGGTTTTAGTGCGCTTTATCTGTATTTGCTTATTAAACCATGATGCAAAAGGTACAAGGTCAGATCTTTGCTTTGTTGGTGCTTGGGGTTTTTCATAGTTCTTTCATTGTTCCCTTGCGGTACTATATGCTATTGCGTCAAGTGGGTGTTTTCTATCGCCTAAAAATATACTGGTACTGGGTTAAATGGTTTGGTTTATAGTGGGGCTTGAGGTTTTGAACTGTTTGTTGAGCTGTGGAGTTTGGGCTCAAGCGGGTTTTTGTTTAAACGTTTTTCAATTGTAAGTTGAATGCTTTATATAAGTGTAAGCTACCTCTTGATTTAGTGGCCAAGTGCACTTTCCAGTACACTTACCTTGTTACGACTTGCCTCATCTGTTGGTGTTTTGTTTTTTATAAAGTGTGGTTTATTAGTTCTTGAGGAGGGTGACGGGCGGTGTGTACGTGTCCCATGGCAGGCTTCAAACAGGCTTATCTTGCTTGTTTTACTGCTAAATCCACCTTCTGGTGAAGGTTTCATGTCACTTGTGGTGTTTTCTAGTGTAGAAAATGTAGCTCATCTCTGCCCCCTTATATGCTACACCTTGACCTGACGTGTTAAATGTTATCTATCTTACTTACGGCAGTTCTTTCATAAGGTAGGTTTGCGACGGCGGTATATAGGCTGGGTAAAGGCAAAAGGGGGTAAGGTTTGGCGTGGAGTATCGATTATAGGACAAGCTCCTCTAGGTTGGTTTGGGGCACCGTCAAGTCCTTAGAGTTTTAAGTTTTTCACTTGTAATTCTCTGGCGAGTTGCTAGTGTAAGGTGCAAGTTTGGTTTATGGCCAAGCATAATAGGGTATCTAATCCTAGTTTGGGCCTTGGCTTTCGTGAGTCGATGGGGCTTAATTAATTGTGGGAGGGGTGGAGTTGTTTTTGCATTGGTTAGTATTTTACAACGTAGGTGCAGCTCAGCCTTCTTTTATTAAGTTTTAGGGGTCTAGTCACTTTTTACGCCGAGTATTATTATTTTGGGGCTTTCGTATAACCGCGGTGGCTGGCACGAAATTTACCGCCCCGTCTGGTTTAACTGTGGCTAAGTCAAGCTTTATGGCTTATACATTAATGTTTATCACTGCTGGGCCCCGTGTGGGTGTGGCGGTGCTAGGTGTCTGGGGCTAAATAGTGTGGTGTGCCTGATACCTGCTCCTGGCCTAGTGGGTAGGCACTGTGTGGGGGTTTGCACAGGGGTGTGGAGGCTTGCATGTGTAATTCGAGTTAAAAATAATAATAAGTTTAGGACCAAAACGGTGTGTTTCCGGGAAATTACTAGGATCCATAACGGCAACTTCAGGGCCGTGCTTTAGTATTATTTAAGCTACAGTAACGGAGTTGCCGTTGTGTGGTTTAGTGTGTGTAATATATATATATATATATATATATATATATATACATTTTGGGGTTTTATTTTGTGTGTGGGGAGCTGCGATTTTTGTTCTTGTGGTATTATGGCAAGTCTTGGATCGCAACTAAGAAAAAATTTTTGCAATTAAATCTCGTTTTAGGGGTTTGGCGAGAAGCACTTTAATTGCAGGGAAAAATTCTTAGTGGGGGGTAAGGGGGGTTTGCCGGAGGTAGCCGTGTGAGTATGGGCGTGTTCGGGGCGTGGGTGTGTGTGGGTGTATGTGGGTGTATGGGGGGCGTGTGTGTGTGTGTGTGTGTGTGTGTGTGTGTGTGTGGGTATGGGTATGGGTATGGGTATGGGTATGGGTGTGGGTATGGGTATGGGTATGGGTGTGGGTATGGGTGTAGGTGTAGGTGTAGGTGTAGGTATAGGTATAGGTATAGGTATAGGTGTCGTGTTTATTCATTGGTTTTTAGTCTAGTAAATAATTATATGTCCTTCGAGCATGAATAATTTACCCCTGGGTGGGCTTGTGGGATCGTGGGCCATCTTGCACCGTAGGTTCAGCAGAGTTGTTAGTTGACAGCCACTGGAAATGAGGTTGTGATATACCACCCTAAAAATAAAAATACCAGCCGCATGACAGCACAGGGATGCTATGAGTATGAGGAGACGTGTAACTAATCCTAGCAACCAAAGGCCTCTTAAAAGGCACGAGTGATACGTCAGCGATTAATGGACTTGACCTCACAGAACCAGAGGCCTTGGAAAGGGCACTGTGTGTTAGTCTACATTTCATGGACTACGAGACTGGGCACCTGGTGTGCGAATACAAGGATTGATGATCTCTCGGGATATGTCCGGTAAAGAATCAATATGTCTTAAATACATGGATTTATTAATCCACGCTTATTTGATGATATGTACTATGTAAAATCAATGATAGGATGTACTGGGACAATATTCATGGGGCAGATAGATGTATGTTGATTATACATAGTATGTATTATGTAAAATTAATAATAATATGTACTGGGACAATATTCATGGGGCAAATAAATGTATGTTGATTATACATAGTATGTAAAGGGGGACCCCCCATAACCCTAGACACTAATGGAGGTCCTGGAGTTTATAAGGTTGTTAAATGGCCATATAGGCTCCACCCCCGTGTGGGGGTGAAGCCTATTTGGGTGGGGTGGTCTCAGAAAATAGTTTAAGTGAAAACACTAGTTTTGGGGACTAGAGTTAAGAGTTGAGTCTTTTTTTTGATATACTGCGGGCGGAGGCCTTGGAGTTTATAAGGTTGTTAAGTGGCCATATAGGCTCCACCCCCGTGTGGGGGTGAAGCCTATTTGGGTGGGGTGGTCTCAGAAAATAGTTTAAGTGAAAACACTAGTTTTGGGGACTAGAGTTAAGAGTTGAGTCTTTTTTTGATATACTGCGGGCGGAGGCCTTGGAGTTTATAAGGTTGTTAAGTGGCCATATAGGCTCCACCCCCGTGTGGGGGTGAAGCCTATTTGGGTGGGGTGGTCTTAGAAAATAGTTTAAGTGAAAACACTAGTTTTGGGGACTAGAGTTAAGAGTTGAGTCTTTTTTTTGATATACTGCGGGCGGAGGCCTTGGAGTTTATAAGGTTGTTAAGTGGCCATATAGGCTCCACCCCCGTGTGGGGGTGAAGCCTATTTGGGTGGGGTGGTCTTAGAAAATAGTTTAAGTGAAAACACTAGTTTTGGGGACTAGAGTTAAGAGTTGAGTCTTTTTTTTGATATACTGCGGGCGGAGGCCTTGGAGTTTATAAGGTTGTTAAGTGGCCATATAGGCTCCACCCCCGTGTGGGGGTGAAGCCTATTTGGGTGGGGTGGTCTCAGAAAATAGTTTAAGTGAAAACACTAGTTTTGGGGACTAGAGTTAAGAGTTGAGTCTTTTTTGTATGTGGGGGTGTGAGTAGTGCCCCAGGGTTGTAATGCGTTCCAATCTTTGACTTACAAGGTCAGTGCTTTAAGTGTGGTTTAAGCTACAAGGGCTGGTGGGGTTATCAGTTTATTAGTTTATTCTCTAGTTTATTGATTGTGGGGCTTAATAGTAGGATTGTTGTGAAGTATAGGACGGAAGCTAGTTGTCCGATTATGATAAATGGGTCTTCGACTGGTTGTCCTCCGATTCAGGTTAGGATAGCGATAGTGGCGATTATGGTTCAAAATGTTAGTTGTGATAGTGGTCGGAATGTGCTTGTTCGTTGTTTTGAGTTGTGTGTAAGTGGGATTAGCAGTAGGATTATAATGGATATTATTAGGGCAAGTACTCCTCCAAGTTTGTTTGGGATGGAACGTAGGATGGCGTAGGCGAATAGGAAGTACCATTCTGGTTTGATGTGTGGTGGGGTTATTAGGGGGTTTGCTGGGGTAAAGTTTTCTGGGTCCCCAAGCAGTTGTGGGGAGAAAAGGGATAGGTACAGTAGTGTTATTATTATAAGGGCTGCCCCTAGCAGGTCTTTAGTTGAAAAGTATGGGTGGAACGGAATTTTATCTGAGTTTGAGTTTACCCCTGTTGGGTTGTTTGATCCCGTTTCGTGTAGGAATAGTATGTGTAGGATTGCAGTGGCTGAGATGATGAATGGCAGTAGGAAGTGGAAAGTGAAAAATCGTGTTAGTGTTGCGTTATCTACGGCGAACCCGCCTCAAATTCACTCTACTAGGGTGTTTCCTATATATGGAACTGCTGATAGTAGGTTTGTGATTACGGTAGCCCCTCAGAATGATATCTGTCCCCATGGCAGGACATAGCCCACGAACGCGGTTGCTATTACTAGGAATAGTAGGGCCACGCCGATGTTTCAGGTCTCTTTGTATAAGTATGAGCCGTAGTATAGGCCTCGCCCGATGTGTATATAAAGGCAGATAAAAAATATGGAGGCGCCGTTGGCGTGGATGTTTCGGATTAGTCAGCCGTGTTGTACGTCACGACAGATGTGGGCGATTGATGAGAATGCTGTGGAGGTGTCTGCGGTGTAGTGCATGGCCAAGAATAGGCCGGTGGAGATTTGGATTAGTAGGCACAGCCCTAACAAGGACCCAAAGTTTCATCAAGCGGAGATGTTTGATGGTGTGGGGAGGTCAATAAATGAGTTGTTTATTATTTTGATTATTGGGTGTGTTTTTCGGATTGGGGTCATTATTGGTTTTTATAGTTGAATAACAACGGTGGTTTTTCGTATCACAGGTTTTGGCATGGCCAAATGAAAATTATGTCGTACTTTGTTTTTTTTACTGTGTTGTGTATGGTGTTGGGGTTTATTGGTGTAGCGTCAAATCCTTCTCCTGTTTTTGGGGCGATGGGACTTGTAGTGTCTGCGTTGGGTGGTAGTGTGGTGTTAGTTATTTTTGGTGGGTCCTTTATTGCATTGGTGTTATTTTTAATTTATTTAGGTGGGATATTGGTAGTCTTTGCTTATTCTGTGGCACTTTCAGCAGACCAATATCCTGAGGTGTGGTTGGATTACTCTGTTTTGTATTATGTGTTTGGGTATTTTATATTAGTTTTGTTTTTAGTTTGGTACTTTGGAGGGTTGTCTATTGATGGGTGTGGGGCGTCTGGTGGGGACGATTTTGGTTTTGAGGGTACTCGGACTGATTTTAGTGGTGTTGCATTGATATATTCTTTGGGCGGGCCGTTATTATTGTTGTGTGGGGGGAGTTTAATGGTGGCCCTGTTTGTTGTCCTTGAGTTAACTCGAGGGTCGAGTTTTGGGGGGCTACGTGCGGTTTAGTAGTATGTGGTAATTGCGGCGGCTAGAGTGGCAATAAGTATGACTAGGTATGTTTTGATGTGTCCGGTGTGTGATTTGGACAGTTTTTTAGCTAGGGCGGTGTTAATTAATATGGCTGTTTTTGGGGCGATGGCCTCATATCAGATAAGGTCATTTAAGTGCATAGCGGTGTTTTGTCCGAATTGTATGTTGTATTTTGGTTGGGCTCGGTGTGCAAGGGTGTTAAAGAACCCCAGTTGTGTTGAGGATGTACTTGGTGTACTTTGTTTTGGTTTTAATAGGTTGGATGTTTGTATGGTGATATCTATAGCACATAGCAGGCCTACTAGCGTGATAATTGTGGCGGCTAGTTTTGTAATTGGGCCCATTGTTATTGTTTGGGGTGGGGTTGGTAGTATTGTTGTGGCCACAAATAGGCCAGATATAATACTTCCTATGGCGAGTCGTACTAGGGGTCGAGTCTGGCTTGGGTTTGTTTCTGCTGGGGTTGTAGTTGTGTTGTATCGAGGCTTATTTGTTTGGACATAAAAGGTTAGGCGTAGGCTGTAGGCGGCTGTAAGGGCGGTAGCAATAATAGTGGTTGATAGGGCTCAGGCGTTTAAGTGTGATGTGTTTATTGTTTCAATGATTACGTCTTTAGTGTAAAATCCAGCTAGGAAGGGGGCCCCTGTTAGGGCTAGGTTGCCGATAGTTATACAGGTTGTGGTTAGCGGTATTGTTTTTTGGGTGCTTCCTATTTTTCGGATGTCTTGTTCGTCCCCGAGATTATGAATTACTGAACCTGCGCATAGGAATAGTATGGCCTTGAAAAAGGCGTGTGTGGTGATGTGTAGGTATGTTAACTGTGGCTGGTTTAGTCCTAGTGTTAGTATTATTAGGCCGAGCTGGCTTGAGGTGGAGAAGGCAATGATCTTTTTGATATCGTTTTGTGTGAGGGCACAGAGTGCTGCAAAGGTTGTAGTTATTGCTCCTAGGCATAGGCAGAGGGTAGTTGTGGCCTGGCTGTTTTGTATTATTGGGAATAGCCGGGCCAGTAGAAAAATTCCGGCAACGACTATTGTGCTAGAGTGAAGTAGTGCTGATACTGGGGTTGGGCCTTCTATGGCTGCTGGCAGCCATGGGTGTAGCCCAAATTGGGCGGATTTTCCCATGGCTGCTAAGACTAGGCCTAGTAGTGGCAGGGTGGGGGGGGTCGTATGTGAGAATGTTTGTTGTACGTCCCATGTGTTGTAGTGTATTGCGAATCAAGCTAAAGACAGGATTAGTCCAATGTCTCCGATTCGGTTGTATATAACAGCTTGTAGGGCGGATGTGTTTGCATTGGTGCGCCCGTGCCACCACCCGATTAGTAAGAAGGATATGATGCCTACCCCTTCCCAGCCAACAAATAGTTGTAATAGGCTGTTTGCTGTTGTTATGGTTATTATGGCTAGGAGGAATAGTATTAAGTATTTTATAAATTTGTTTTTGTTCGGGTCTAGTTTTATATATCAATCTGAGAACTCCAGGATGGCCCAGGTGATAAATAGGGCTGTTGTTATAAACGTGGTAGAGTAAATATCAAATAGGAAGCTGATATTAATGTTGAAGGACGTTTGTAGTCAGGTAGCGTTGGTTATAGTTGTTTGTATTCCGTAGTTGATAAAAATATTGGTTGGAATTAGGCTTGTCAGGCAGGCAAGTTTAGTAGTTTGTGTGAAGTAGCCCGAGGCTTGTGTAATAAACATAGAGGTAATAATAGGGGCAATAAGGACTAGCAGGGTTGAAATTATGGTTGAGTAGAATAGTATGGAGGTCATGTACTTTCACTTGGAGTTGCACCAAGTAGTGTTAATGCCTAAGATTAAAGGAAGGTCTAATATCCTTTGAAAGTCTTGGGTTATAATGTGGAGTGGTCCGGAGAATTTAACTTCGGTAATTTGAATTAGCAGTTCCAATTTGTGTCGTCCCTCTCGGTATGCAAGGGGCGGGGTGCCCCTGTTGTTAAGTCCACAGCTTAGTGTTTTGATCAAACTATGCCTACTTCTGGGTGCTACAGGATTAGTTTTGGGTTTATAATTAATAGTGCCATAGGGATGAGGTGAAGGGCTATTAATAGGTGTTCTCGGGTGTTTGAGGGTGGGTGGGAGGTATTTGTTGGTGTTTTGTTTCGTTGCGTTATAATGAAGACATATAGGGAGTATAGGGCGGTTAATAGCGTCGTTAGGCCTGTTAAGATGATTGTTATGGTGGCTCAGTTTATAGCAGAAGTAATGATTATTAATTCCCCCATCAGGTTGATTGTAGGGGGTAGGGCCATGTTGGCTAAGTTTGCCATAAGTCATCATGTGGCTATAAGTGGGAGGGTGAGTTGAAGGCCCCGTGTTATTAATAAAGTTCGAGTGTGGGTTCGTTCATAGTTTGTGTTGGCTAGGCAAAATAGTATAGAAGAGGCTAATCCGTGGGCGACCATTAGAATTATTGTTCCTGAGATACTTCATGGGGTCTGAATTAGGGCTCCTGCAGTTACAAGGCCTATGTGGCTTACTGAGGAGTAGGCAATGATGGATTTTAAGTCTGTTTGACGTAGGCAAATGAGGCTGGTTATAATTATTCCCCAGAGGGCTAGAATAATGAGGGGGTAGCACATAGTTTGTGTTGTTGGGTTTAGGATTGGGGTGATTCGGATGATGCCGTATCCTCCCAGTTTAAGAAGTACGGCGGCCAGGATTATTGATCCAGCGATTGGGGCCTCAACGTGTGCTTTTGGTAGTCATAAGTGCATGGAGTATAGGGGTATTTTTACTATAAATGCTAGAAGACATGATAGTCATACTAGTGAGTTGGTTCATGTTATTAGTATTTCTGGGTGCTTTATTGACATTATTAGTGGTGTTGTGTGGTAGTTGTGGG
>NW_026612526.1:85000-88244 GCF_029931775.1 Euleptes europaea | reverse complement strand
TCCCTAACTGTAACCCTATCCCAATCTCTATCCCTATCCCTATCCCTATCCCTAACCCTAACCATAACCATAACCCTGACCCTGACCCTAACCCTAACACCAAACCCTAACCCTATCCCTATCCCTATCCCTATCCCTATCCCTATCCCTAACTCTAACCCTAACTCTAACTCTAACTCTAATCCTAACCCTAACCCTAACTGTAACCCTATCCCTATCCCTATCCCTATCCCTAACCCTTACCCTTACCCTTACCCTAACCCTAACCCTAACCCTAACCCTAACCCTAACCCTAACCCTAACCCTAACCCTACCCCAACCCTAACACTAACACTAACCCTTACCTAACCCTAGCCCTCGCCCTAGCCCTAACCCGAACCCGAACCCGAACCCGAACCCGAACCCGAACCCGAACCCGAACCCCAAACCTAACCCTAACCCTAACCCTAACCCTAACCCTAAACCAAACCCAAACCCTAACCCTAACCCTAACCCTAACCCAACCCAACCCAACCCTAACCCTAACCCTAACCCTAACCCTAACCCTAACCCTAACTCCAGACACTGTCTCTGACCCTAACCCTAACCCTAACCCTAACCCTTACCCTTACCCTTACCCTTACCCTAACCCTAACCCTAACCCTAACCCTAACCCTAACCCTAACCATAACCCTAACCCAAACCTTAGCCCTAGCCCTAACCCTAACCCTAACCCTAACCCTAACCCTAACCCTTACCCTTACCCTAACCCTAACCCTAACCCTAACCCTAACCCTAACCCCAACCCCAACACTAACCCTAACACTAACCCTCACCCTAACCCTAGCCCTCGCCCTAGCCCTAACCCGAACCCGAACCCGAACCCGAACCCGAACCCGAACCCGAACCCTAACCCTAACCCTAACCCTAACCCTAACCCTAACCCTAACCCTAACCCTAACCCTAACCCTAACCCTAACCCTAACCCTAACCCAAACCCTAACCCTAACCCTAACCCTAACCCAACACAACCCTAACCCTAACCCTAACCCTAACCCTAACTCGAGACCGTCTCTCACCCTAACCCTAACCCTAACACTAACACTAACCCTATCGCTAACCCAGCCCTAATCCTAACCCTAAACCTAACCCTAACCCTATCCCTAACCGTAACCCTAACCCCAACCCTAACCCTAACACTAACCCTTGCCCTAAACCTAGCCCTAGCCCTAACCCGAACCCGAACCCTAACCCTAACCCTAACCCTAACCCTAACCCTAACCCTAACCCTAACCCTAACCCTAACCCTAACCCTAACCCTAACCCTAACCCTAACCCTAACCCTAACCCTAACCCTAACCCTAACCCAACCCAACCCTAACCCTAACCCTAACCCTCACGCTAACCCTAACCATAAAACTAACACTAACACTAACCCTATCGCTAACCCAACCCTAATCCTATCCATAACCATAGCCCTAGCCCTACCCCTAACCCTTACCCTTATCCTTACCCTTACCCTTACCCTTACCCTAACCCTAACCCTAACCATAACCCTAATCCTAACCCTAGCCCGAGCCCTAACCCGAACCCTAACCCTAACCTCAACCCTAACCCTAACCCTAACCCTAACCCTAACCCTAACCCTAACCCTAACCCTTACCCTAACCCTAACCCTAACTCAACCCTCACCCTAACCCTCACCCTAACCCTAACCCTAATTCCAGACCCTGTCTCTGACACTAACCCTAACCCTATCGCTAACCCAAAACTAACCCAAACCCTTACCCTAACCCTAACCCTAACCCTAACCCTAACCCTAACCCTAACCCTAACCCTAACCCTAACCCTAACCCTAACCCTAACCCTAACCCTAACCCTAACCCTAACCCTAACCCTAACCCTAACGCTTACGCTAACCCTAACCCTAACCCTAACCCTAACCCTAACCCTAACGCTAACCCTAACCCTAACCCTAACCCTAACCCTAACCATTACCCTAACCCTAACCCTAACCCTAACCATAACCCTATCCCTAGCCCTAGCCCTCGCCGTCGCCCTCGCCCTCGCCCTAGCCTACCCTAACCCGAACCCGAACCCGAACCCGAACCCGAACCCGAACCCGAACCCGAACCCTAATCCTAACCCTAACCCTAACCCTAACCCTAACCCTTACCTTAACCCTAACCCAAACCGTAACCCTAACCCAACCCTCACCCTAACCCTAACCCTAACCATAACTCCAGACCCTGTCTCTGACCCTAACCCTAACCCTATCGCTAACCCAAAACTAACCCTAACCCTAACCCTAACCCTAACCATAACCCAAACCATAACCCTAACCCTAACCCAACCCTAACCCTAACCCTCACCCTAACCCTAACCCTCACCCTAACCCTAACCCTAACCCTAAAACTAACACTAACACTAACCCTATCGCTAACCCAACCCTAATCCTATCCCTAACCCTTGCCCTAGCCCTAATCCTAACCCTAACCCTAACTCCAGACCCTGTCTCTGACCCTAACCCTAACCCTAACCCTAACCCTAACCCTAACCCTAACCCTAACCCTAACCCTAACCCTAGCCCTAGCCCTAACCCTAACCCTAACCCTAACCCTAACCACAACCCTAACCCTAACACTAACCCTAACCCTTAACCTAACCCTAACCCAACCCTCACCCTAACCCTATCCCTAACCCTAACCCTAACCCTAACTCCAGACCCTGTCTCTGACCCTAACCCTAACCCTAAACCTTACCCTTACCCTTACCCTTACCCTAACCCTAACCCTAACCCTAACCCTAACCCTAACCCTAACCCTAACCCCAACCATAACCCTAACACTAACACTAACACTAACCCTTACCCTAACCCTAGCCCTCGCCCTAGCCCTAGCCCTAACCCGAACCCGAACCAGAACCCGAACCAGAACCCGAACCCGAACCCCGAACCCGAACCCGAACACGAACCCGAACCAGAACCCCAACCCAACACTAAACCTAACCCTAACTCGAGACCGTCTCTGACCCTAACCCTAACACTAACACTAACCCTTTCGCTAACCCAACCCTCATCCTAACCCTAACCCTAACCCCAACCCTAACCATAACACTAACCCTTACCCTAGCCCTAGCCCTAGCCCTAACCCGAACCCGAACCCTAACCCTAACCCTAACCCTAACCCTAACCCTAACCCTAACCCTAACCCTAACCCTAACCCTAACCCTAACCTAACCCTAACCCTAACCCTAACCCTAACCC